>NC_028351.1:34591631-34625318 GCF_000741045.1 Vigna radiata var. radiata
AAACAACTATTTAATGCATCTTGTTGTTTCTTAATTTTGAAAAATTACATCATAAACAAGAAAACCAACCTTTAATTTTTGTATGCTTAATTTATTGTCGTAACTATTTCCTACAATTTTTCAAAGTAGAAAATAATGCTTTATTGGGTGGCACATCTTTTCTAAAATAATAAAAATAAATATTTTTGTAAAATAAAAAACAAGACCAAAAGCTTAAGCTATTTAGGATATTATATGGCTGGTTAAAAGCACAGCTTTAAAACTTTTGTAAAGACTGGGAAGCTCTGTATCAGCAATGTTCACCAGGTTTTGTCTTAAAAGAGAAATAAAAGGCTCTGAAAAGGTGAAACTAAACAGTGGAAGAACAGCTTGGAGCATTAAAGAACTTTACACATATACTACAAATGTCAATAGTAAGTTATATAGTTAAAAGAACTGCAATTTAAATCTAATTTAATCTTAAATACTGATTTATAAAGTAAATTTCTACATACTTATATATTATAAGATTGTTTTATCTCTAATTAATGTAAGATTTTCAATTTTTCAAATTTTTATTATAATTTGTTATTGAAAAATGCTTTAAAAGAAAGAATGAAAGAATAAGTAGTATATTTAAATTATTTTTATCTTATGTAAAATTATTTAGTATACTAAAATATAATGTAAAAAAATCTAATAGCTTTTAAAGAAATTAATGAATATGGTAACTACAATTAAGAGGAACAATCATATAGTTCATAAACTCAAATTCTATGTATGAAGATTCATTAGTGTAAATAAGACTTTTTACTACAAGTAAAATAATTTTTTTATAACAGGTTTTTTGACGTTATAATTGTTGTAGCCATAAAATGTTTGTTCTTTCTATGACTTAAAAAAAAAAACTGCTTAACTTATTATAACAAGTCACTTTTTATCTATCATAATATCGGTTATTTTTATTATAAAAACACCATCGATCAATTTAGTATAATAAATAAATTTTACTTATCAAAATAAATTGTCATAAATTTTACTTTTTTACATTAGTCATTATTATAAAATATAACAATCTTTCTTAGGGATTTCTAGTAGAAATTAAGCCTTTCTTTTCTTTTGATTTTCTTTACTGCTTTGATGTCCTTGCATTTATTATATTAAAACTGTCAAAACGGGTAACCAGGCTCGATCTGGTCCGACCCACCACGGATTGGTCACTTAGTGAGCCAACTTGGTTCAATTATTAGCGAGTCAGAAAAATTCGAACCCGGCCCGACCCACCACGGGTTGGTGAGTAAACGGGTCAGCTCATTAGCCCACTTAATTACAATATTTTCTTAGATAAAAAAATTACAAACTTTCTATAATTCAAACCTAAACAAATTTCACTCCCAAATTTCACTTCCAACATAGATGTTTAATTAATTTTGAAAATAAAGAACCTAAATAATTTTTTCAAGCAAAAAATAATAATAAATATTTTTTTATAAAATTAAAATTAAATTTTAATAAAATAAAATTAAGTAGGTGGGTTGGTGAGCCAACCCGGCCCACCACGAGTTCAACCCGCATGAGCCGGGTTGAAATCTGACCCGCATAAAAAAATACAATTTTTCCAAACTCAACCCGGCCAAACCCGTGGTGGGCCGGATCGACCCGCGGGTTGTGACCAATTTTGACAACTCTAATATTAATTGTGATTTCTATTGTAGATAAAAAAATAAAAATAAAAATAAAAATAAAAAAAAAAAAAAAAAAAAAAAAAACTAAAGACGACAGCATTGTTAAAATTTAATGTGGTATAACCTTGAAACGTCTTGCAAGTTCATTGGCATGTAAAATGTTTGCAAGCTTTGATTGTCCATAGGCACGTGAATTGCTGTAGCTATACCCAAAGAAAGAAAATTAATTATGCACTTCTTCTCTTCTTTTTGTTGAAATATATATTCATCAGCTTGTATTAATATTTGGTAAAACAATTACCACTAATAATGATAATTGATACTGATTTTTATTTTAGTGGTGGACATGAGATCAACCCTAATAAAATCAACATTAATTAGTTGCATCTACCAAAAAATCGATAAATATTATATTGATGTTAACAATGATGATATTTTAATTGACGTTAAGAATAGTTGATACTATTTCTTTTTAGGTCTTCTTATAGTGAAAGTTCATGAATGTATAATAAAAATTTTGTATAAGAATTTTTACAAACGAAAAATAACAATAACAAATCAGAATTCACTTCTCATAAATTAAAATTAATTTATGCATAATTGAATTTACAAAGTTTTTCATATAACTTTCTCAAAATTTTATTTTTAGTTTACAAAGTAAATTTCATTTTTTTTCTTTATATATATTTTTATTTATTTTTATGAAAAAAATGGTACAAATATTCTCAATAACCTGTTATTGGTAGATATTGAACTTGATCTTCTTAATAACCTGTTTCATCAATGAATAGGATTTTTTTTTTGGATGAATATATATATAGCATAAATTTACTTGCAGATTTGAAGTACTTGGTATACCTTGATGGATCGTTAAGTTTGTCAAAAAGGATTCCGTTAGGATAAGTAAATCTATGACCCATGGAGGAGACATTAATAATTCTTCCTTGTATCTTACTTTCTCTTGCTGTTTTCTTCATATTTTCCAACAACAGATTTGTTAGAAGAAAATGACCTGTCAAATTATGTTCCACAAAATACAAAACATTGAGATTATTTTCACAATTTTCCCCAACCCAATATCATAANAAANNTAATGTAATGAATACCTAAATAATTTATAGCAAATTGAAGTTCAATGTTGTCCTTGGATAGCATGAAAGGGGATGCACAAATCCCTGCATTGTTTCTTAGAATTTAAGAGAAAAAAAAAAGTTAGAAAAATAGTAAATGAAAGAAAAAGTTGAATGATGGAGTTGGTGCTTACATCAAAATATTCAATGGAAGAGAAGTTGAATTAAANTCATCAGCAAAATGATGAACAGAAGCCATTGAACTTAGATCCAACTTCATGACATCAACTTTAGCAGTGGGAAATTGCTTAAGTATTGAATCCTTAACATTAAAAGCATCCATCATATCAATCACTGCCATTATGACATGCACACCACGCAATGCAAGAACACGAGCTGTCTCAGCACCTATACCGCTTGATGCACCTGTTCTTCTTTCAACACCAACAACAACTTCAATTAAAAATGTCTATATGCATGTAACATTAATATTTTGTAAATTTGTGATGACTTTTTTTACCATAAAATAAAGGACAGTGAAATCATACCATAAACATAAATTTGAATGTTTGGATTGGAGAGACAATCTGATAAAAAAAATTAAAATATATGTTTATTACAATGAAATATCTTTATTTATATTTTATAAGATAATAATATTTTCTTTACCTGGTTTTTTACTTTACATCATGAACTGAATAGAAAAAGAAAATGATTGAGAAAGAGAAAAATAGCGACCTGTGACAATTGCAGTGAGACCATCACCATGAATTCCAAGAGTAACTTCTTCTGCTGTGGAAGATGATGAAAACCCAGAATTTCCTTTTCTATTGAATGGCCACATCTCTACTTCTATATACCTTATGTATTGATTGCAGAAATGAATAGATGGCAATTTGGTTATATGTTCCCTCAAACTCCCATTTTGTCTAGTTGCTCAAAGAAATCACGACCCCACAACTCTCAATATTTTATTGCCATTTTCTTGGTCTCTTACGTCGTGTAATAACAAATCTGACATAATTTTCTTTTTACATATATCAGATTTAGAGTTTTCCTCCTTGTTTGTTTAATGACAAAATGATAGCGGTTTAGAGATTTATGTTTGGTGTCATTGTTAGCTTTACTTTGGCATTGAGGATTGTTTGCTATTCTTTACATGTTTATTTGTCAGTGTGACTATTTATTTGAAAAATCTGTCATAACTTTGAATGAATCTCTCATTGTGTGTCATTGTAGAAATATGTTGTAGTGAAAAAAAAATCATTTCTTTTCTACTTTCATGACATTTAAAATCAAAATCAAACTCCAGTTCTCACATTAATTGTTTCATTTATACCACCAATACTATAAATTACAATGAAATAAGTATTTCTAGTTCCAGTTTGATTGTTACATATCAAATAGAAAAGAAGTCAAATATAAGATAGATAAGGCGAAAATTGAGTTTAAGAGGTTCAAAGGTCTTCAAATTCTATGATACCATATTCTTGTATAAATCAATCTTTTTACTGTATGACTCAACTTCTATCCTAAGTTTGACTTCTTTATTCACCAATTTTTCTTTAACTTTATCGAAATACTTCATTTGATATGGAACACATTGAATTAACACAAGTTAAAAAATGTTCATTTCATTGTAACTTTGTTTTATTATTGTAGACTTTTTAACGTCGAACCTAGTAGTGTCTACTTAAATGGGTCCATTTATATCAAATTTATAGTACTGTCCGATGTAAGATCCTGTAAAATTATAATAATTAAGAAAAATAAATAAATTAGGTGATAATTAATTATTTTAAAAGGATTTATTTAAAACATTGTTATAAGATATAATGGTTTACTATTATTTATATTTAAAAAATTTCTACGAGATAGAAACAAAAAGGTAGAAAAAGATATATATGATATTTTGTGGTTGATAGAAACATCACATGAAATCTCTTTGTTGATAGAGGCAGCCATGTAGCTAAATCCATATTTCATATATGAGTTTTTGATGATGATAATAGAAATGTTTTATAGTTTCTTGCACATCAATATGGATAAAATGTTGCTTGATTATATTTGTAATTGTGCTTGAACTATCTGTGTTATGTATTCATTGATTGAGAATGAATCTTTGATTAAAACAATTTGCACATTGCAATACCTGTATAAATTAATCGATTAAAAAATTTACATAATCGATTAGATTCATCATATATTAGTGCATGCTTAACGGTGACAAAACAACAAGTTTTAATCGATTAGATTATGGATATAATCGATTAAAACTCGTAGTTATGTATGCACATGTTTACTGAGTACATTGATGTGTTTTGAATGAAGAAGTTTTCAAAAAGGCTTAAGTTTGGAACTTAACCGATTACATTAATTTCTTAATCGGTTAAATTGAGTTTTGAATAAAAACCTTTTTCTTGAATAGACATAACTGTCACAACGGTCATATTTTTGAATATTATGTCATATATGTTTTAGTTAATCAATTACATGCTCTTGTTAATCTGTTAAATGTTGTGAAATGTAAGTCTGTTAATGCAGAAGGAATTGCTTAACCGATTACATTATTTGAGTAATCAATTAAATTTCGTCAAACATGAGAAAATCTATAAATAGATGCATTTCTCTTGTATTCAACAACTTTATGATTCTTATATTTAATATCTTATTTGTTTGTTGAGATATTAATTAGAGTAGCGTCATGTTTCTCCAAGAATAAAGAATACTACATTTGGAAGAAATTCTCAAAGGTTCTTGAAGAATTGAAGTGTTGTCATACATACTTGCACATTAAGGTGTACTTTCTAGAGATCAGATTTGCTTGCAATCAACTGTGATTGTGTTCCCTGTTGTTGCGGTCAGGAAGAGGACTTAGAGAAGTTTTAGTGACTTAGAGTGAGGTATCTCTAAGGATTGACAGAAAGAGGTTGTTGTTTCTGGGTTTCTATATTGAATTTGGAGTTAGAGAGGAGATTACATTGAGAGGGTTGTCTCTGTATGTCTTGCTTGTAAAGAACTCAATCAATATAGTGGAATCCTTTCAATCTAAGGTTTATTGAAAGAGGACTAGATGTAGGCAGTAGCCGAACCAGTATAAACTGTAGGATGAATCTTTCTCTCCCTACACTCTTACTTGTCTTTCATTCTTTATTGATTGCATTCCAAAAAATCTAAAATGATTCTGAAAAGATTTTAAAAGAACAATTTTTTTTTAAAGGGAAACTAATTCATCCCCCTCTTGGTTGAGACATATGGCCTACTTATTTCTACACTCTTATTTGTATATAAGATAAGGTGAAAGTGAAATTTATAAATATACATACTAAACAAGTAAGTAAGTGTTACACTTGGTGAGAAAAAAATGTAAAGTAGGGAGAGACTTTGAAGGTTTATATACTAAATCCAAGTAAGGGAAGCTAACATTTTATTTTCTTACCTGTATGTATGTATGATGCGTTTGGTTAATGGTGGTTGTAAAGAAATTATCCTTTTATAATGGGATTTTGGTTCCAAAAGGTGAAGTTTAACGACTTTATTATAAAAATGCAATTTATTTTCGGTTTAGGAAATTACAGAATAAAGGATGATGTGAGTAATGAAGACAACAAATTTCGTAGGACATAGTATTGGGTCGATGTTGTTGGTGGGAATAAAAAGGGGCGAGTGTAAGGACAACTTGTTACAAACTACACAGCAGCAAGAGGAGGTACTCTGAAGCACCAACCTTCTTCTTCAACCACCACCACTGTTGACGAGGCCGTCAAGCGCCTGACACAGCTACTACAACAACGTGACCAGGAAAATCGGGATTTGATAGAAGAATACACTAAATTAAGAAACGGGTTTACATACTTCAAGTCCCTAGTCATGAGAGCACTGTCTGAAGCTTCTCACATTCATTCCACCGTCCCTCCAACCCATCCACGACCCTCCCCGTCACTCGCCGTCCCTTAACAGCCCACATCAGTCTAGCCCACACCAGTCCAGCCCAGTCCAACCATCTACAGAACAGCAGGATGATGAAGATCATTCTGATGGTGACTATGTAGATTATAAGTTTTATTTTGTTATTGGACATAGTTGTTAGAACATTATGATTTTTCTACATTACATTTGCTCATGTTTTTCAAACATATACATTGTTGGTCTAGATGAACATATTGTTTTATGTTCTATGTTTCATGTTTCAATATAAATTCTTAAATTTGAACCATGCAAATGATGTTATTATATTGTTGTTTACTTCATCAATGATTGGATGATTTTGGGATGCATACTATGGAGGTCTGTTTGTGGTTTGAAAATGTTATACAAGTCTGTTTGTGCTACGAGCATGTTATGCAAGTATGTGTAGTTGGATAACAAATAAAAATATAACTCAATTCTGTCTGATTCTTACTGAAGGACTTATCGAAGACTTATGTCCTTCCGTAATTGCTAACAATCTTTTTGATGATTCTGACGGACTAGTCGTTAGTAATGTTTTTTTTTTAATATCTTTCAATGGACTTATCATTAGTAATGTTTTTTTTTAATATTTTTTTTGTCTCATGAATTTAATTGTGAAAAAGTCGTATAGAATACTCTTCTTTCTTTTACCTGTAATATAATAGTTGAATATAATGATCTCGTTTTAAATAATGACTTTATCAATCTGAAGTACAGAACCATAAAGAAGATGATCTTTCCGAAGCTGATAATAACAAAGTAGATTGGTTTGGTTTCATGCATAAATAATCTTTCTTAGTCACTATTTTATTCAAACAGTGCAACTTCAATCTTTTATTGTTACTGAACTAAAAATATAGATAGTTTTATTTTTAGTTTGTTAAAAAATTGTCCATTTGATTAAAATTGAAATATTATTGGATCATTATATTTCAGTTAATGTTCATTATAATTTGCCATTGATAAGTTAGATTTAATACATTGGAATATTTTAAAAATGACAAAAAAATATAAGTTAAAGTTATTAAAATTAAAAGCCTTTTTTAGAAAGCTGATATTAAAAATATTAATTTTCTATTAAGTGTATTATAGAGTTTAAAAAAAAAAATAGATGTTCATGTAAAATTTTCCTTTTTAGAAAGGACAAAAAGAATAGTTGAGGCTAGGAGGAAAAAAATTTAAGAGCTTGCTGCCACTGATACAAATTAATGAATTATGTGCATTAACACAAAAAAATTAATGTGATGGCAAACTTTCTTTGCCTTTTCTGCTATTTGGTTGTTGAGAGTACATTTAATTAATGTCTACTTTCTTATGTTATAATATATATATATATATATATTTTTGGTGTGTGTAGCAATTGTTTTGATGAGTAAACTCGTTAAAATGTGACAGTACATTTTTTGATAATATTTTACAAATACAGCTAAGTGTCTTAATCGTGCTATTTAAGGATATTAATAGAGAAATACTTTTGTTACATATGAAGAAATAGGTTTTATATAATTGTCAGTATTTTATTTTAAATTCTAAATCTATGCTTTAATAATGCCTAATCCTTTCAGTTTCAGATGTCAATTACAACATATATATGAAAAAAAGTGCCTTATCTTGTCTAATAGTTAAAATATAAAAAAGTATGACTTTTGCATTAGCTAAAGTAAACAATAAATTTAATATTATTATTATTACTATTATATATAAATTAGGCAATTTGTTATATGTTAATTATTATTTATAAAATATTTTATTGTTATTTTATAATTTTAATTTATTTTCTCAACCTATCAATTTAATGTGTAGTATTTTTCAACTATTTTTTATTATCTTTTAATTTATATATAATTGTTTCTTGAATAAGTCATTTTCTTTATTGTAAATTATTTCTAAAATGATTCGTTTATAAATTAATTGATATATTGTTTTTTTAATTTTTTTTGTTTTATAAAAATAATGTAAATCATTAAATGATGATTATTCTACATGTCATTTATTTTATACAAATACTTTACATAATAATATTTTACATAGTTTAATTAAATATAAAGATTAAATAGATATATAATTTAGTTTAATTTAGAAACAAAAGATAACCTTGTATATTTATATATTTTCTCTTTATGGAACAAAACGATAAGCAGCTATAATGTTGATTTATCGTCTCAGCTACCTTCCTGTTTTGGGAACTTCTCAACTATCCAAGTAGGTTCATCTTCATAAAAGCTGACACTTATTTCCATCCCTGTTTTGTTTGTTTCTAGAAAGAGAATTGTTACACTTTAATATAATAAATAGTATACTTGTAATGTAATATATTTTTTTATCACCATTATTATTATAACGTCAAAACGAGTAATTCAGTCCAATTTAATTAGACTCATCAGTGATTGATCCGCACTAGTAAAAAACCAACGTACAATGTCAAATATTTTGGACCTTTCACGTATTGAGAGACGTTAAATTGACGTCAAATTTAAAAAATTCGACATTAAATTAATGTTGAATTTTTCCAATATACGACGTTAATCATTTTTTTTAATTAATTGTGATCCTTTTTCATAATACTATGAGACTTGAAAAATATAAAAACAACAAATTTTAGTTTTTGGTATTTTATAAAGCATGAACTATGAATTAGTAATATAGTATCAACAAACAATATTGACAAACATCAAACAAGTTCAATCAAACAGCAAACAAGTTCAATCTAACATTAACAACAAACAAGTTCAACCAAACAACAACAACAAACAAGTTCAAAAAACAAACAACAAACAAAGTTCAACAAATAAGTTCTTCAAAACGAAAACTAAAGCTAACCTTTAAAAGGTGGATTCATCGAAATAAAGTGTTGCCACCAGTGAGAAAGAAAGCAGAAAGCGCCTATGAAGGACAAGAACACGAAAATAATTGGTCAAAACAAATGAAAATCATACCTAAAGTAGTTAATTAACATGCATTTCAAATGAAAGAAAGATTACATGTGATGGTTGTCAAACTTCGTTCGAGAAAAGTTTGAGCAGAGAAGAGGGTCTGACACGCTAAGATAAAGTAAATGAATTTTCAATCTCCCGCTCAAATTTTTATTGAACTCGTTAACGTTTTGACGTCTAACGTTGGGCCATTCAACATTTTATATCCTTTTATGTCGAATTACAATTGTGAACGACGTATAATAATTGCATTTATTTACAAAAATGTAACCGGTCGTTTTTAATGTGGGTATGACTGGTTAGATGTTGAACGCGTGACGTTATACGCTGTTTTTACACTAGTGTCGATCCACCACGGGTTGGTGGATAAAGCAGATTGATTCACTGACTTATTTAATTACAAATTATTTTTTCAAATTCAAAACAAAAATTATAATTTTTTGTAATTCAAATATAAATAAATTTCACTCTAAGATTATATTAAACATCAAAGACAATTAAAAAAAATATCATACAATCCTAATATAATCTAAAAACAAGTACAAAAAGCGAACAAATAAGTTTCTAATATGGATTATTCTTGTGTCATTTATCCATTTATAAGATTAGAGTCTTGAATAGATAAATTCCTACTATTTTTCTCATCTTTCTTTAATCCCATCTACAATAGAATAAAAAAAAGTGTTAATTAATAATATTAAGAAAAAAAGAAATAATTAAATTAAAGTAGGTGGGTTGGTGAGCCAACCCGAAACACCACGGGTTCAACCTAGGTGAACCGAGTTCTAAGTGGGCTGAATCCATAGTGAATCAGGTTGACATGCGGGTTCTAACCTATTTTGACAATACTAATTATTATTCTATCAATATTTAACTAATTAAGGGGTATGGGTTAATTTGGTATATATTAATAATGTTAGCATATATAATTGTATGTGTTTCATCGTATAATATCTATATTCATAATTCTATCAATTGATATGGACAATACAAAATACAAATAATTAACATATATATTTTATTTCAATTAAATGTGTAACATCTGAAAATATAGTATTAATACTATAAAATAATCATCACAATTTTTAATAGGATAGATCAGTCGACAAAAGGAAATATAAAATTATTACAATCATCAAAATAATCATAAAAAAACTTTATATACAAACTAACTAAATCAAAACTATATACATGGAAACCAACTAAAAATACTAAACATCTACAGCCCCTCCATCCAACATCTACTCTAAAGAAACATTATCTCCTCTCTGTTCACACCCACCAAATGATTATAGCTAAGAAAAAAGTACAGAAACATACAACAAGACACAAACAAAAAGGGTAAGCTAGGTATACAAGACAATTCATATATTACTTTAACAATTCAAAAATCAAACATAGATGAGATATAACAATCCAGTCATCCTAAACATGTCGAGAACTAGACGAGAGTATCTGGATTCAATATGAATGTTGAACTATTAGTAGTCTGCACTGTAGTGGTAATACTGTTGGCTCAATCCAAGCTACCATACAAGGTTAGTCTATTTCAATTTCCTATGACCATGATCAAAGTCTATAGACAAGTATCTTCCACTACTCTCACCACATGACTCACCCCTCTCTACTTGGGAATGAATGACCATTAGAGTGTCAGAATAAACCGCCAATTCAAAGCTCCAAACATTCATACAACAACAATACATGGTACCACCATGTAACATCTCCAGGAGTCATGGAATTACGTCCTTCAACCATACTTCAAATACATGCACAACCTTAAGAATCAACCATCATGTATTTCAATTCATATTTTCCACATAATCATATACATAATCCTATAAATAATAATATACATAATCTTATTTCCAATTTATATTATAGGTCAATTCATACTTCACAATAACCAAGAAAATATATAAACTTAAATTGAAATTCTGATATTTTTGCTCAACCACCAGATCTGCTTGCTTAGCTAAAATTGCCTGCCAACCCACTTGCTCAACCACGATGGCTTGCTCTGTGAATACAAGAACAACGAGTTTTGCTCGCTTAGCGATTACACTTGCTTAACAAGATATAGTTTTACTCGCTCAGCGGATACAATCGTTTAACGAGCCTGCATAATTCTGCAACACCAAAGTTTCATAATATGCAACCTTAACCCCCCTAAGACCTATCCTAATCACTTTTACCAACTTCTAACACTCCTAGATTGGATTCTAAACTACTATAGACCTAAATCAATGTGTATCATCCAACTTAAACTAATTCTTAATTGATTTACAACAATATTTCTAACTTAAAACAACTAAAACCTCACCTTAGAGACCAAAATTGAATTATACAAGTTCTAGCTCACTTTTGATCAACTTAGGGACTTTAACAAGTCATAAATGACTTACCAACACCCTCTAAAATGACCACTTTGACACATAACCTAAAATTCAAAATCTCATTAGTTCAAACCCTCAAAATACACTTAAACAACTTTGCAAACACTCCAAAATGACTACCACTCCATTCTAACGCACATATAAGCTAATTCTCATCCCAAACAAGTTACAAATGAGCAAATTAACTGCCCTAAATTACATATTCTCACTTTAGACTAGTATTTCAGAAAATTACCTTTCAAACCTCCATTTTAGACTAAATTGATCTATAACTTTATTCACACCTTTACTTTTAACATTTCAACCAAAATTAACACCAACACAATCATACCCACTACATTCACAAGGTTACTCTAAGTTCACACATAATTCACACAAAGAATAAACCATTCTACCATTCATTATTCTTAATCAAACACAATGAACACTAAAACAATCATTTTAGACATAGCCAACAAGATACAATAACATACATACCAGCAACAATAATTTCATACATGTTGGAAAAAGAATGGCTTAGTTTCAACACCAAGAGGGGGGTGAATTGGTGAAAATAAAAAATCAGAGTCTTTTCAAAATAATTTTCGCAAAGTATAAAACTTTCAAAAGTTTCTTGAATCTCAATGAAAAAGATAAATCAGTGCATCAGAAAATAGTTGACTATATTGAAAATAAAGTTGACTTGAAATTAAAGAGATTAGAGATAGAGAATTTAAACACAGTTTTTATACTAGTTCAGCCAAACTGCATACATCCAGCGTCTTTCCTGTACCCGGAAGCAAATGCACTATAATGGTCAAGGTTTTTGCAACAAGGTTTCTATAGAGACCTCCACGTCAAAATATAAAACACCTCTCTAATCCTCTAACCAAAATATAGGCATACAAGACCCAAAGAACAACAACGAGATATCCCCTCTCCTGTAGTGTTTGTCAACTTTGAACAATCTTCAAAGTTCCCAGAATGCAGTAAGTCCTCTTCCTATAATCACAACAGGACAACCATAATCTTTATAAGATTGAGAGAAGTAGATGATAACGTTTCTACAACGCCTCAATGTGCAGTATGATCGAGTCTTTCTTTCAGCACAACAACCTTGCTCTTCAAGCAACTATCAAAGAGAGATCTTCATGGTCTTCTTGAGTAGTTCTTGGAGATTTTCACAGAGATCAAGATCTGAAACAATAGAATGAAAATGTTAGAATAACCAAAGTCTCTGTGGAATACAGAATCACGTTTATTTATAGCTTTCTGTTAAACAGACACTCCTGTAGTCGACTATGCTACTAATACAGTCGACTTCAGTTTGACAATTAAGAGAGTTAAAACATTTAGTAACAGTTAGACCAACCAAATTGATTACAGATTTAATTCAGTTGACTAGTAATTAATGATTGGTCAAAGAAACAAAATATAATCGTTATAGTTCACAAGCATCAACAAAAATTCAAAACATAACTAACTAAGTCGAGTAGCCTGCGCATACAGTCGACTATGTCACTTCAATGCAGTTTTAAAAATCTTTCTTTGCAAAAATACTCATAGCACTGTTTTTGAAAATTATGCAAAGTCACGAGTTTTAATCCTAGAAACGCTTGCTTAGAGCTCAAGAAATCCTAGAAACGCCTATAGAACACAGAAAAGATATCAGAGAAAGTCCTTAGAACCTTTATCAACAAGGAACTAGGAATAGAGACTAAAACACACATGCGATTAGGAAATCACTATGTATAACCTCAACCTATGAGCGGAAAGGAAAAAAGAGTCGTAACTTACATGCGCTATAGAAGAAATTGATTGGGTAAAAACATAGGTCTTATTAATGTGGTCGTTTAGCCAGCTCTTGATCGTCAAAGAGATGACTTAATTAGAAGCCAGATACCTTAGAGAGAAAGTAGAAAAACTCAAGGAACAAGCTTTTAGAGAGATAGTTTGTGTTTTAGATAATGAGACGTGATATTAATTTGTGCTTATATTATAAACCTTTATTATTAAAATTAGTCGGTCTCATTAGAATAAAACACTCCTCTACTTTAAATTTTCAAATTTTTAAGTTATCACAAAATATAACTCATGCATGCACTCATTGTCATTTCTTTCATTAAAATAATTCGACCTCCAATTTTGGAAGAATATATATAATGAAGAAAAATATTTCTAGTATGGTAGGATTAAATATGATTTTTTTTAAAATTTTATTAGGAAAAAATATTTTAAAATATTATTTCTTAAACAAAGTTTTATGTTTTCTTTTTCTTAAAATTTTCTCACAATGCACCCTTCTACCTATAACCCCTTGCAATGAAAGATGATGAAAATTCAACATTTTTTTTCTTATTACGATTTATGGTATGCATTTGGTTAAATGAAGAAGAAGATGAACCGTCCAAATGAAGAAAATTCATGAATTTCTCATTGCATGTAAAAGTTTTACAGTGCATGAAAAAGCTGAAGCAAGAGAACGTTGGGTGTTGCTCCCTACACCTCCTCAAGTGGGACTTGTACCTCCCCATTAATTTAATTTATTTCAAAAATATTCTACACCTCCCCACTATTTTCTTTTTTTCCAAAAATACCCTATACCTCCCCACTATCCTTAACCGTCTTTCTCTTTTTTTTTCTCTTTCTCTCTCTACATTAATGGAGTATTCACGTGGTTCAGATTTGAATTTGTAACATATTACAAAATATAAAATTTAGAGGAAACTTTAATATTAGTACTTCTACCATTACCATTTTATAAAATTAAAAATTAGATGCAAATACAAAAATAATAAACATAATAATATTAATAGTAAATAATGATATATTATTATTATTATTATTATATACTAACTTTATAATGACGAAAGAACTAAATAAATTCTAAATCTTGTACAAATAACTTTTTTTTTATATTTTAAGTATTTAATAATATTTTTATATTATTTATCTAATAAATTAAATATTTTATTCAAGTATTTGAGTCAAACATGTCGGTGAGTTAAAACATAATATAATGTTAAAAATTATAGATATTATATGTAAAAAAAAAGATACATGTATATAAACATTTTTCTATAAATTTAGAACAAAATTTTACGATTTATTAAGTAATAAAGAAAAAAATATATTCAACAACAAAAATAAGATTGAATCAAACATATTTAAGAAAATATATCTAACTTCAAATTTAAGTCATGTAAATGCTCCATTAATAAGCCATGTAAATGCTCCATTAATTTAGAGAGAAAGAGAAAGATTGTTAAGAATAGTGGAGAGGTGTAGGGTATTTTTGGAATAAAAGAAAATAGTGGGAAGGTGTAAAATATTTTTAAAATAAATTAAATTAATGGGAAGTATAGGTTCCACTTGGGGAGGTATAGTGAGCAACACGTTTATATACTACTCATAACAAAAACCGTGAAAGAGGCTCAAAAGAAAATGAACAAATAAAGAAGGCGAACTTCTTCCGCACCTCCATAATGTCATCCTGCACTTTCATAGACTATTGAAGTGACATATTTACCCTTATTTTTAATCTTCTTCTTTACAAAGAAATATGTGAAGGTGCAGAAAGAATGTGCCAAGAAGAAGGCATTAACCCTTATGAGAAGCAGCTTCCTAAATTTCTTCTCCCATCGTATAAAGAAATTTCTCATTTTGTTCTGAAAATAAAAAATAACATTCCAATTGTATAACTTAAAATTTATTTTTTTCTTGGAAACAATATTTTTAAATTATATAATTAAAAAACTAAAAATAATTTATGAATTGTATAATAAAAAAAGTTTCTAAATTATATAATTTAAAAGTCATTTTTAACTTTCAATTTACAAAATAAAAAATGCAAAAGATATATTTTTTCTATATGGAGTACATTTATGAATGTGCGGAAAGAAACTGTCCACTTCTAAAGCTCGCATATTTTTTTTTTCCTTTTCTTAGTTCTTAACTCAATTATTTTCTATGAATTAATTATTCTCTATGAATATATATAGAAAAGGGAAAGATACTTGGATAAAGAAAATGATCATATCAAAATTTCACAAAAATATATTTAAAAATCTATTTTATTAATTTTTATTTGTTATGGCATAAAAAATTTAAAATGATATAATAATATGGTTTTTCAGACTTAATTTTTGAAGAAAAAAATATTATTAATGCATGAAGACATAAATGCAAATAAGCACAACAGGGTGACATTTGAGAAAAGGATAAGGGATGATAAGATAAGGGGTATAGTATTTAATTGTTATTTCACTTGGAAAAAAATTCACATGTCTCGCTATTTATTATATATCTATTTAAAAAATATTTACACATATTTGAAAATTTATAAGTATTGTGATTATTTAAAAAAATATATTTTATAAACTTTTAAAATAAAATCTACATAAAATTAAAAAAAATAATATAATATGCATATAAATTAAATTAAAATTTAATTTTAATTAAATTTAATCTAATAAAATATAAAATAATTTTAATTTTAATTAAATTTAACTTAATAAAATATAAATTAAATTTTTATTTTAATTTTTTTTATGAGTAATACATATCCGTGAAAGATAATATGATACTTACGTCCAATTGATTTATAAATGGATATTAAATTATCCCTTACCCGAAAATAATAAATATATACAAATATCAATTATTTACCAAAAATTTTATCCCTAAATATCTATAAACATAAATGCTTTTATCATTCCGTATAGTATGAAAATAGACAACATATGATTGGGTTTTGTCTCCAGCTTCTCTCCCTCCCCTCCACCCATTTCTCTCTCCCTTCACACATATAAATGAGATAAATGAACTTTAGAATGGTTATTTAAACTTTTTCTTCTTCCATAACTGGTTACGAAGAGAAAAGACATAAAGGACGAAGAAATAAGTGAAAAAGAAAGAAATTAAATTGAATAAAAATATACAAAACAACAATGAAATTAAAATGTTTTTTTTTTATTTTCACTATTAATATTATTACTGTTAATATTTGATGGCAACCTCTTTCAGCTACGTTAGTCCAAAACTTAGGAGTAAGCAAAGAGATGATCCCTATGATGGATAAGGCCTATGATGGATAAGGTTGCAGAAATGGATGGGAAAATGATGATATAATGTGCAAATGATGGTGGGGTGGTAATATGTCCACTACCTTTAGTGATAGGATGGTGATTTTGTATAGTTTGAAGATTCAAGGAGAGGTAAGGTCAACTCCATAAGATAGGTGACTAGAAGGATCTCTAGAGTTGTTCTAGTCATGATTAAGGAAGAATAAGGCTACAATTTGGCAACATAACATATTACTAGTTTCCAAAATGAAATACAAAGGTGGAGACACCTCTATTTATATAGGCCAAGGGTATCTCCTTCTAATCCTAAAAGCACGATTTCTGATCTTTGCCCTCATCGGCAAAAAATGAGGCATTTTAACATCTCCAATGATGTGAGGACATGTGGCTAATCACAAAATACAATCCTCTCTATTCCTAGAGTGTCATGTGGCTACTACTAGAAGCAAATCCTCTCCAATGGTAGAGGGACATGTGACCACTACCAAAACGAAAAACTCTCCACTCCTATAATTAAGATGCCATGTGACTACTTGTTAAAAAGCAAATACTCTCCAATGCAAGCATGACACATGACACATGACACATGATACACACTTTTCACCTTATTTGAAAAGGAAAAATCCTATGCTATTTAGATCTTAGTACAAACCTTAATCAAACCTACACTACATGACCGAATACAAAACTTAAATTCTACACTACTCCTTTTTCTTTAGTGTTTCACCTGCAACTTCAACATCTCATTTTTTAATCTTCAAAAATAATTTTTAATTTTTTCTCTTTTTTCTTAAAAACATTTTGCATTTCCTTTAGTACGGATTTCGAAATCTAATTCATAATTATTTTAAATTTTATTTTTAGATTTAAAATTTGATAATAATCTAATCTAATTTAAAATTTTAATATCATTTAATATACATTTATAGCTTAATAAATATTTAATATACGTTTTTAAATTATTATTTTTATTATATGATAATTACAGAACTAACGTGAATACTCACAAACTTTTCCCAATGGTTTTTACTACATAAATATATCTTTAACACTATATTTTATATGTTAACGAGGACTTTATAATAACATTTAAATACATATACGTAAAATCCACCCTTACACAAACCATCAAACTTTAAGCTTGAACAATACACTATTTTCTTACAAATTGACCATTGTCACTGTTAATTTTTCATGGTCAAATTCATGCTAAAATCCCATAGCTTCTTAGCCAAATCCATGTCCCTTCCCTGCAAACATGTTTCTGAAACATTATTATCTGTAAAATATTTGCCATTGATTCCACTCACTTCTGGGTGCAATGCTAAATAGCATGTTGTTGATGCTCCCTATCATCATGTAAGACAAAAAAATACTAAGACAAAACTATATATTTAACACTAAGACTTAAAACTCTGAAACTTTTAAGACTATATTTTCATGGTGATTCAACTTACTTGCTCCACATTTTTCACCACAAATCGCTCTATGTAATGTAAAAATGGACTTAATATATTCCTTAGACCTGCATAAACCATACAAAGATGGCTATAAAGCTCAACGTGAATATCATCTTATAGAAAAAGTATACTTGAAAATATATATATATATATTACCTATACGTTGATGTTGCAATATATAATTATAAAGACATGTATGTTTGAATTCATCATGAACACATTGTTGTCATTTTTAAGCAATGTCATTGTTTATGTACAAAATACAAGATTAATATCAAAACTGTATGTATTGAAACTTTTGGAAGATACTTCAAAGTAGGATTGTGTACATCTGATAGTTTAATTATTTAGGAATTTAAACACGATTATTTACATTATTTTCATGTAGACTGTAAATTTATATAAATATAGTAATTAATTACCTGTGAGAAATCGATTCTGAAGATATATATTTGTGTTGGTTATAAATCCTGGATGAAGAGAATTCGCAGTAATATCTACTCCATCTTCCTGGTCAATTTTAATATTGAACAAAAGTATTATGTAAATATCAAAAACAACTATTTAATGCATCTTGTTGTTTCTTAATTTTGAAAAATTACATCATAAATAAGAAAAACGACCTCTAATTTTTGTACGCTTTAATTTATTGTCCTAATACATTTTTTCAAAATAGAAAATAATGCATTATTGGAAAGCATCTTTTTTGCTAAAATAAAAATAAATACTTTTGTCAAATAAAAAACAAGACCAGAAACTTAAGCTTTTTAGGATATTAGATTGCTGGTTAAAAGTACACCTTTAAAACTTTTCTAAAGACTGTGAAGCTCTGTATCAGCAAGGTTCACCAGGTTTTGTCTTAAAAGAAACTAAAGGCTCTGATATGGTGAAACTAAACAGTTGAAGAACAGCATGGGAGCATTAATGAACGATACAAATATACAGCATGGGAGCATTAATTTGAGATAATATCATTATATCAATAATCATGTTTTAGTGCTTCATATAATCATATATATCTTACCAACAATAAATATTTCGATAACATAACTTAAATAAAAATATTAAGAAATTGATTTTAAATTTTATTCAACCTTACAAAATCAAAATCAATTTGTGTATCAATTTATATACTATCAAATCGCCTTATTTTTAATTAATGTAAAACTTTCACTACTCTAAACTTTTATCACAACTTTATAATCAAAAAATCTTTAAAAAAAAGAATGAAAAAATAGGTCATATATTTAAATTGTTTTTATCTTGTGTAAAACTATTTACTATACTAAATTGTTTTTACCTTAAGTGAAACTATTTAATATACTAAAACATAACGTAAAAAGATTTAACAACTTTTAAAGAAGTGTTTCTAAGAAATTAATGAATATGGTAATTAGGAGGAACAATCCTATGGTTCACAAACTCAGATTCTAACAATGGAAGTTCATTAGTGCAAGTAGGATGTTTTTTTTTTTTTTTTTATGACGGGGTAAAATGAATTTTTTTATGACAGGTGTTATAATTCATAATTGCAGAAATCACAAAAAGATTATTCTTTTTATGATATAATAAAAATGATATCCTTAACCTATTATTATGACGAGTATCCTTTTATTATTTATAATAATTATTACTTTTAGTAAAAAATGTCACCAATAAATTTATTTTGACAAATAAATAATAAATCGCCATAAATTCTACATTAGTGGTTACAGAAACATATTAGTTGGTATTTATTTACTTCTAAAAACCAATAAAACATAACAACTCTGGAATTTTTAGTATGTGTAAATAAAAATTAAACCTTTTTGTTTCTTCTGCTTTTTTTTTAATGGTTTGGTATCTTACATACATACATATATATATATATATATATATATATATATATATATATATATATATATATATATATATATATATATATTAACTGTGATATAATGAAAAATTTAATGTGGTATAACCTTGAAACGTCTTGCAAGTTCATTGGCATGTAAAATGTTTGCAAGCTTTGATTGTCCATAGGCACGTGAATTGTTGTAACTGTACATATAAGAAAGCAAATGAATTATGAAAAACACACATATTTTGCAATCATACTGTAATTCTAATATTTTTGTATGCTGAAATCTTTATATCCTAAAAATGAAATAGAAAATGATATCTTTTCACTCAAGTCATCAATAGATGAAATATATTACACAGGTTGTATATTTGGTAAAACAATTACCACTAATAATGAAAATTGATACTGAGATTTATTTTATGGTGGACATGAGATCAACCCTAATAAAATCAACATTAATTAGTTCATCTACCAAAAAAACGATAGATATTATATTGATTATAACAATGTTTGTACAAAACTATTATTATATGATAATGATTGACACAATACTTTGCATAGATTTGAAGTACTTGGTATACCTTGATGGATCGTTAAGTTTGTCAAAAAGGATTCCGTTAGGATAAGTAAATCTATGACCCATGGAGGAGACATTAATAATTCTTCCTTGTATCTTACTTTCTCTTGCTGTTTTCTTCATATTTTCCAACAACAGATTTGTTAGAAGAAAATGACCTGTCAAATTATGTTCCACAAAATACAAAACATTGAGATTATTTTCACAATTTTCCCCAACCCAATATCATAATAAAATTAATGTAATGAATACCTAAATAATTTATAGCAAATTGAAGTTCAATGTTGTCCTTGGATAGCATGAAAGGGGATGCACAAATCCCTGCATTGTTTCTTAGAATTTAAGAGAAAAAAAAAAGTTAGAAAAATAGTAAATGAAAGAAAAAGTTGAATGATGGAGTTGGTGCTTACATCAAAATATTCAATGGAAGAGAAGTTGAATTAAACTCATCAGCAAAATGATGAACAGAAGCCATTGAACTTAGATCCAACTTCATGACATCAACTTTAGCAGTGGGAAATTGCTTAAGTATTGAATCCTTAACATTAAAAGCATCCATCATATCAATCACTCCCATTATGACATGCACACCACGCAATGCAAGAACACGAGCTGTCTCAGCACCTATACCACTTGATGCACCTATTGTTCTTTCAACACCAACAACAACTTCAATTAAAAATGTCTATGCATGTAAATGACAAAGAAAATAAATGAGATAATATGAAAGAATAATCCATTGAGGAAGGGAAAGAAGAATGTGACCAGTAACAATAGCAGTAAGAGCAGTGGCGTCGATTCCGAGAGTAACTTCTTCTGCAGTGGATGACCATGAAAACCCAGAAACTCCTCTTCTTTTGAATGGCCACATCTTCTCTTTTTCTCTGTCTCTAATTCTCAACTCAATTCTTCTGTATATCAGTTCCAAAATTATACTATTAATTGCTCATACATAAATTATGGGTGGGTTGGTGCACCTACATGAAATCATAAATGAAGTATTTTATATAAAGTTTTCATCAAAAAATTTTAATATAAAATTTATTTATAATGCCACGTCATCAATACTTAAACGGCCGTTAACGATTTTTAACCCAGTGACTGAATTGCTTCAATTAGCAGTTCTGAGGACTCAATTGGGAAAGTTTAAAAGAAAGAGACCAAAGTGGGAGGACCGAACGAAAATAGGAACGCCTAAATGGTTTAAACCTTAAAGATATAACTAATTAACATTTTCTGAATTTATTTAATTATATTAATTAAGAAATAATTTATATTAATTATTAAAAAAAGGCTTAATACCTCTAATGGTTCGTATTTTCGTTAAGTTTGTTCACTTTGGTTCTCATGTTTTTTTTCTGTTCAATGTTATCCTAAAGAGTGTAAATTTTGTTCAATTTGGTCCTTTTTGCTAACGCCGTTTAAATCGTTAACGATCAAATCTTCACATGTGCAATTAGAGAGTGAACTGTCATTTATGTTGTGACGTGGACTAGATCAGTCATCATCATAGGGACCACATTCGAAAATAATTAACAGAAATGAGGACTAAATTGAACAACCTTCATTCATTACAAAACATAGAGCCACATCACTATCTTCTTCAACCTTCAGCCCAACCAAAAATAGAAACCCTACTTTCTTTCTAAAAATCTAACCCTAGCGCCGCCACACCTAAACCCTCAGGCCACCACCGCAATCACCACATACCTGCAAACGAAACCCAGAAGACCATTACCATGACGCGGCTGCGACCACCTCCACGCACCACCATCTTCATCGCGCGCCTTCACCACCATCATCTTCTTCACCTACCGTAGCGATTGAGGGTTTCGATTTGGGGGTTTTTGTTGTGTTATCTGGTTTTTGTAAATTGGAATGTATGATTTTCATTTCAAAATTGATTTGGGGAATGCTTGGTTCTTCTCTGTTTTGCGAGTGGTTAGGGATTTTGTTCTTCCCTACAGGTATGGGTTTTGCAAATTGATTTGGGGAATGCTTGGTTCAAATTGGGAATGTTAGGGTTTCTGAACTTGGGGTTTTTCGTTTTGGGTTCATTTGATTTGCGATAATAGGTTTCGTGGTGATTGTTGTTAGATGCACGGGTGGCGCCAATGAAGGTACTGGTAGGTGGCCATGGGTGGTGTTTTTGGGTGATTGTTGGACAGAGAAAATGATGGAGGTGAGAAGATGGTGGCTGGTCGTGACCGTGGCGGCGGTGGTTAGGGTTAGGTGGTGGCTAGGGTTTTTGTGTAAGGGGAAATTAGGGTTTTTGGAGGTAGGAGATGATGATGACGTGTCATGGGTGATGTGTCATTGATTGTACAACTGGACAGTTGGTCGTTAACGATTTAAACGGCATTAGCAAAAAGGACCAAATTGAACAAAATTTACATTCTTTAGGACAACATTGAATAGAAAAAAAAACATAGGGACCAAAGTGAACAAACTTGACAAAAATAGGGACCATCAGGGGTATTAAGCCTTAAAAAAATTAAAAAGTGAAATTGTGAGGTACATAAGTAGTTTATCCTACAATTTCACTTTTTTTTTTTATTTTTAATTAATATAAATATAATTATACTAAAAAAATTAAAATAAGTCGTTTATCCTACAATTTCAAAATATTGTTTAATATAATAAACTTACTTAAATTAATTTTAATAAAATTTAATCTATTTATTAAATTTGAATAACATGATTATAATAATAATAATTATTAATTATTGAATGAAAAAAAATTAATGGATTAAAAAGAACTATTATTTTCTAAATTTATTTAATTCAAAAAAATTGTGAACAAAATTAATTTACTTACAAAAATAATTAAGACTATGAATTTTTTATTTAATAATATTTAAAATATTAAATTATTAATTACTCATAATTTACATTATTTTAAATATATTTAAAAACATTATTTAGTAATTAAAAATGATTTAAATTAATTAAAAAATTAAAAAAGTAAAATTGTGTGGGTGCATGACTTCAATAAAACAAGTCGTCCGCCCCACATTTTCACTTTTTTAATTTTTTTTATTAATTTAAATCATTTATAATAAAAAAATGTTATTAATTAATTATAATTCGTAAAAAAATATAGCATAATAAAAAAATTTCAAAAAATTTAATTACAATGAAATGAAATAAATTTATGAATTTATATTTATATAATTACAATAATTATGGTTAGAAATTATTCAATTCCCATCATTTTAAAACAAATTTAATTTAATTACAAAAATAATTAAAACCATAAAATAGATAAACTAGGATCATCTCATCCGATTTAGGATGAAGAAGACTTTGAAGCCAAGAGCTCCTTTACCCTATGCATTTTTGGTCACCCGGATCATGCAACGTTTCCAAATTCCATTGGATGATATCCGAGAGAACAAAAAGTTCATAATAACGGCATAAGTGATAATGTCCTTTGGATATAAGTAAATCTTTGACAATCAATGGGTTCACAAACATGCTCCTACTCCTGCTCAACGCTATCGTGTTGGACGTCCTCAACACCAACCACTTCCCTTTCAAGAAGATACTTCTTCACTTGATGACATGATGAGGGGGATCAATGATCTATAAACATTTGTTGGGAACAACTTCAAAATTATGAATGCTAAATTAATAATTAGAGTTAAACATGGGTGATCACTTTGATACAAATGATGCTCGAGTTGAACATCTTGAGCAAGACATGCAGTATCTGCAACGTCATTTTGGTCCATAGGGCAGATCTTCATAGATAGATTTCCATTTAATTGTATTGTCTTATAATTTTATTTTTAACTTCTTGTATTGCATTTCTAATTTAATAAAATAGTTTAAATTTTCTTTTTGACTTTGTTTTATACTTTTCATTTCTATTTACCTTCAAAGAACGACTCATGGTAAAGATAATAATACATGTAAATGTAATCAACAACCATGTCTTTAAAATAATTAAAATAAGTACACAATAACAACATACACATATGTTAAAAAAGTATGTCAATGTAATCAACAAACATAACTTACATTGATGGTGAAAAACCAAAAAAACACTTTGTTTTAACACTAAAACCCTCTAGTAATCAATTACAACCATGCTTTAATCGATTACTAGAGAGTTTTTGTCCATTTACATTGTTGGTAATCGGTTACAACCCTGCTATAATCGATTACCAGAGAGTTTTTGTCTATACAAGATGAAGTTATGCCCCTCTCCAGGACTTCAACTCTTTGTAATTGATTACAAAACCTGGAAATCGGTTATTAGACCCTAAAATCGATTTTGGGTGTACAACTTTGCCTCTAACCATTGTGTCAGGGTGAAATCATGCAGAAAAAACATGACTTCTTCATTTGAAGTTGCCTGGGTTTTCACAACTTACTTACATTTATAATTTTAAAAAAATGTGTCTATTTACGTAAAATCAAACTCTTTTTTACCCATTTACGTAATTAAACGGTAGATTGAATCATTGTTAAATGTGTATGAACTCTTCATGTTCTTGAAAATTAGCAAATTAATGTTATTGAAAGTTTTATTTGTTCCATATAGATTGAGATTCAAGTGAATGGTAATTTATAAATACAAAATTGAAGCGACTAGTTATTTTAGTTTTTTTTTTTTATATATATAATTTGACTCTGCTCCTCCTTCTTGAATTCCTTTTCATAAAAATTACATTTCAATAATAAAATTGTCTTGTAAAATCTCAAAACAAGTGTGATAGTTGTACTACTAAATCAAAATTTTGATTCGTTAAATTGCCAACATCTAACGATTTACTTATTTTCTTATTTTTTTCTTGATTATATCCATTTTTTTTTCGTCCTCCTTTTTCCTTTTTTTCTCTTCTTTTTTTCATCTTCCTTCATTTTATAGTGTAATTGATAGATGTGGTAATCGTATTAATTATCGAGGTGTCATAAATAACTTATTTTGGATGATAAAGTTAATGAAACATAAAGTTAGTGTTGACGTGAAACTTGGAAGTCATTACAAACAAAGAATTGAAAAACAAAATTTCAATTAGCCATTATGTATATTAATTAAAATACAACTCAATTTTTAAAGTTCTTCCTTGAGATTCAATTGAATCCTTCCGTATATATACAATAACTTAAAATAGTTTTTTCTTTTAAATATGAAGTTTATCTTCTATTGTTTATAATTTTTTAACCAATCTAAGTTTCAATATAAAAAGTGATAATAAAAAATATTTTTATAAAGTCATTTACAAATAATAATCATTTGCTCACTTAATTGCATTACTTTTTGTTAACTCTTTGACATATGTACCAAGTTATGCAAATATTAAAGTTCTCTAAGTAGTAACCGTAAAATAAGTTTTTTAAGAAACTTGTACAATACCAAATAATCGTACAATTAATAGTTATCATAAAGTAAAGAATATTTTCATAATTTAAGAATATATGCAAAAAAGTAAAATTGATACATAAATAAGTAACTTACACATATACACATAAACACATGCACACGCAGGCATACACACATATACACATAGAGACATACAAAGACACACAAACACATAGATAAAGACACATACACATAGAAACATAGACAAATACAAACACAGATGAATACAAACACACTCTTATGAAAAAACAATTTTTGTGAACAATTTTGAAAACAAAAGGTGTAATTTTTTATTTTACAGCAACTATGACAAAACAAGACAAAGCAAAAAATATTTCTATCAAAATTGTGACAAACCAGATTTTTAAAGATTATTAGAAAATTTAAAAATATGACATACATTTATCAACTTGAGAAGCATTGTTGATCCCATGAAGATATTTTACTAGTTAAATTATAAGTTTACATGCCTATAACTTTCTTAATTTTGTTATGATTTGTAAGAACAAATGCTCTAAAAATGGAGCATCTATATACAAGAATTATACAAATAAAAATTATGAAATGTATTAGAAAGTGGGTTTGCACCTCACTTATATATTATAAATTGACCTTAATCCTCTTCACGCTGATGCCGAAGTAAAATGCTCACTTAGAACTCATTAGGATATGCTCTAACCTGCCTCTCATACCATATTAGAAAGTGTGTTTTAGTCTAACTCAACTCCACAAGACCGGCTTGTAAGGTAAGGTTTGCACCTCACTTATATATTATAAATTGACTTTATCTTTAGTCGACGTGAGACTTCCAACAAAATAAATTATATTTTTTAATAATGGGTATAAATTCCACGCTTATAATAAAAAACAAATTTTAAGCTTGAAAAATACCACCCAAAAGATAGAACCAGCATACATATATTGTTGAGATTTTTATTCCACATCTAAATTGATCATTGTAACCTTGTATTTTGCTTGGTCAAGTTTATGCTAAAATCCCACAGTTTCTTTGCCAAATCCATGTCCCTTCCATGCGAGCATGCTTCTGAAACATTATTATCCACAAAATACTTGCCACTGATTCCATTTACTTCTGGGTGTAATGCTGCATAGCATGTTGTCGAAGCTCCCTATAATCATACAAGTTTTTTTTATACATTTTCTGGTTCAACTTTTTAATCTTGAAAAATTATATTTTGTTAAATGTAAAATAAAAGAGGAATACTTAAAAATATATTTAAATNTACTTTATATTGATTCTAGTGAATCAAACTTACCTGCTGCACATTTTTCACCACATTTCCAGCTAGAATATGTATTACAAACGGCCTTATCAGATTCCACACACCTGCATATAAANTAAGAAGTAAATTTTAACTCAATTTTATAAAATTAATTAATAAAATAATGCTTATATTTATTTATATATATTATAAATTTATTTTATTTTTAATCAATATTATATTAAATATCTAATATATATCTCTCTCAGCTCCAAACATATATATTTTAAATATAAAACTAAATATTAATAAATAATTTTATAACAAGGGACATGTTCATGAATAATATAATGAACTAAACAAATAATAAAATTCATTATGATATATTTTAACACATTACTTTAAACATCTATTTTATTTGTGTAGTAATTTAAATGATGTTATTTACATTAGTCTGATGTAAACCATAAAGTTACAGAAATGTATGGATTACCTGTGAGTAGAGGACTCTGAAGGTAAATATTGGTGACAGTGGCTCCTGGATGAAGAGAATTAGCAGTAATATCCACTCCATCTTCCTGATCATTTACAAAATCGAACAACTGCTACAATTATGGCATGTTGAAATAATGCATAACATTTAATAATTTATAACTCACTATGGCACAACCTTGAGACGTCTTGCAAGTTCATTGGCATGTAAAATATTAGCAAGCTTTGATTGTCCATAGGCACGCCAACTGCTGTAACTATACACAAACAAAGAAAATTTATTATGCACTTCTTCTCTTCTTTTCTTGAAATCGATTGATACACAAAATTACATCTTTTTACTCTGTTTCATCAATGAATAGGATTGTTTTTTGGATGAATATATATATATATATATATATATATATATATATATATATATATATATTATAAATCTACTTGCATAGATTTGAACTCCTTAGTACCTTGATGGATCGTTAAGTTTGTCAAAAAGGATTCCGTNAGGATAAGTAAATCTATGACCNATGGAGGAGACATTAANAATTCTTCCTTGTATCTTACTTTCTCTTGCTGTTTTCTTCATATTTTCCANCAACAGATTTGTTAGAAGAAAATGACCTGTCAAATTATGTTCCACAAAATACAAAACATTGAGATTATTTTCACAATTTTCCCCAACCCAATATCATAATAAAATTAATGTAATGAATACCTAAATAATTTATAGCAAATTGAAGTTCAATGTTATCCTTCGATAGCATGAAAGGGCATGCACAAATCCCTGCATTATTTCTTAGAATTTAAGAAAAAAGGGAAGTTAGAAAAATAGTAAATGAAAGACAAAAGTGGAATAAAGTTTTGGTGCTTACATCAAAATATTCAATGGAAGAGAAGTTGAATTAAATTCATCAGCAAAATGATGAACAGATGCCATTGAACTTAGATCCAACTTCATGACATCAACTTTAGCAGTGGGAAATTGCTTAAGTATTGAATCCTTAACATTGTAAGCATCCATCATATCAATCACTCCCATTATCACATGCACACCACGCAATGCAAGAACACGAGCAGTCTCAGCACCTATACCGCTTGATGCACCTGTTCTTCTTTCAACACCATCAACAACTTCAATTAAAATGTCTAATGTAATTAACCAATATAATAAGTTTCACCTTCAGTAATGTAACGACAAATTGGTGACGTGTGTGATTTCTAACAATTTAATCAATCTAGTTACAAAACTATATTGTTAGGAAGAAAGTATTGCGGTCAAAATGGGTTACCAATTCTGACCGAGCACGGCTCACTACGAATTGGTTACTTAGTAATTCAACTTAACCTGGTTCATTTATTACTGAGCTGAAAAAATTCAAATTCGGTCCGACGAATCAGGAGTGGTTAGGGATGACAACGGGTCGGGTCGGACATGGATAGTGTCTACTCGCAACCCGACCCGACAAAAAAACTTCACCCGCTACCTGACCCGCTACCCGCACGGATACTCGTTTAAAAAGTATCCACGGATATTTTAAAACCCGCGGATATCCACGGATACCCACAAATATTTAAAAAAATATATTTTTATAAATTATTAAAATAAAATTTAAATAGAATTACAAAAATATATATAAAATATAATATAAATTAAATTAAATATAAATTAAAATTTAATTTTTGTTTCGGTTGAATTGGTCCGAGGGTCAGTCGTTCTTCTTTGCTTTCTTCTCTTTTGATCTTCAATCCTTCCTGAGAATGCCATCTACTCTGATGGGTTGTTGACGTATAGAAGACACTCTGAGACTCAAGATATAAAAAGGTCTAAATTTTATTAGGATAGAAGAGGAAAATTGTAAGTAGATATCAATTGTTGTATATTTATAGAGCCTGTAGCAGGTAAGTCCATTGATTAACCATTAATGCAACATATTTTTAGGCAATCAAACCCAATAATCAATAATTAATATTGTATATTTTGTAAAGAATAAGATAATCTGACCTATTAATTAGTGCAGTATATTTTTTAGGCAACCAAACCTGATAATCAATAATCAATTGTAAAGAGTAAGACAATCTGACCTATTAATACCTATTAATTGTCCATAAATGACAATTAATTCCAATCGGTATACTTCATATAGTACAATTTTAATTAAATTTAACCTTGTAAAATATAAATTAATGTTAATTTTAATTAAATTTAACTTAATAAAATAAAAATGAAATTTTTATTTTTATTTTTTGTGGGTAACGGATATCCATGGGTACGGATAGTATAATACCCGCACTCGATCCGTTTATATGCGGATATTAAAATACTCGTTATCTGCAGGTTTCAGATAGTAAATATTCGTGGATATCAACTATTTGTCGCGGATTATATCCGCGGGTGCGGATTTTTTTGTTATCCCTACGAGTGGTGGGTTAAGCGAGTTGACTCATTTAGTCACTTAATTTTGAGTTTTTATTAAATCCAAAAAAAATTACAATTTTTTGTTATTCAAATTTAAATAAAATTCATTTAGTTAAACTCAAAAAACAATTCAAAAAAAAAAGTAACATATAACTCAAATGTAATCCAAAAGAAAACTCAAAAAGCGAATAAATAAGTTTATAATATTGATAATTTTTGTATCACTTATCCATTTATAAGATCAGAGTGTTGAATGAATAATTTATAATATTTTGCTGTCTTGAAACATCTTTTTTTTTTTTTTATTCGCATTTACAATATAATAAAAAAATATTAACAAATAATATTGAAACAAAAAATAATAAATAATTAAATTAAATTAGGTGGATTGATGAATCAATTCGACTCACTAGGAATTAATCCGGATAAACCGAGTTATAAATGAGTTGAGTTGAAAATTGATCCGTATAAAAAAAAAAATATTTTTTTCAATCCAACTCAATTCGAACCCGTAATAAACATGACTCGTGAGTTCTAATTCATTTTAATAATACTACGAGCACCAGGAAAAAGACTATGAATTGTCTATCATAATAGAACATGTGAAGTACAACAGAATAGTAATATTAACTTGTTTCTATGATAAATTCATTCATTCACATAATTATATTATGTTGATTGAGAAAAAAAAGAAGAAAAAACATATATAAAAATCAATGTTGTGGTTAACTGTTTTTTAATATTTATATGTAAATTTGTGAAGATTGTATTAATTTTGTCTTATTATTTTGAAGGTTCTTAAATTCATCTCATTTCTTAAATAAGCGGGTCCATATAATCAATGGTCACAATATTATTGGAGTTATACATCATATTTTTCTTAACTTTGAATGTCGTGGTTGATACTTACAACTGGATTAACACTTAAGGAAATTATTGTTTCTCTTAATTTTTTTACCATAAAATAAAGGACAGTGAAATCATAATAGAAACATAAATTTGAATGTTTGGATTGGAGAGACAATCTGATAAAAAAAGTTCAAATATATGTTTATTACAATGAAATATCTTTATTTATATTTTCAAAGATAATATTTTCTTTACCTGGTTTTTTACTTTACATTATGAACTGAATAGAAAAAGAAAATGATTGAGAAAGAGAAAAATAGTGACCTGTGACAATTGCAGTGAGACCATCACCATGGATTCCAAGAGTAACTTCTTCTGCTGTGGAAGATGATGAAAACCCAGAATCTCCTTTTCTACTGAATAGCCACATCTTTCCTTTCTGTATCAAACTCTCTAATTCTATATATCTTCCGTATTGATTGCAGAAATGCAGTACCACTTGCTGATATAAATAGATGTGTGCAGGAACACACCTACACAAATCATAAATGAAGGTGTTAGATGGCAATTTGGTTATATGTTCCCTCAAACTCCCATTTTGTCTAGTTGCTCAAAGAAATCACGATCCCACAACTCTGAATATTTTATTACCATTTTATGAGTATAACTTTTAGTTATTTTTTCGTGTTTATATATATATATATATATAGGAACTATATTAATTTACAAATTCTATTAATTATAATTTCTCTATCTTTAACTTTGAGATATTAAATAGTTATGTAAATGAAGTTAGCCAAGATAGATATGCTATAATTGACTTAGTTTAATTTTTCTTTTATATATGATAAAATTATGTTCCTTTTCATTGGTGGGTTTTGTTTTCCGTATAGGTATAATCTGGATCTGAATTCTATATTTCTTAGGGTAGAATGCATATGAAGGATGGCATTAATATTTACTTGTCTCATGAAATTAAAATCTAGGTGTAAGTTTTGTTAACATGGATATTGTTTCGATAATGGGATCTGAGACTGAAGACACTCCAAGTTTCTCTTCTATTTGCCGATCTTTCAACGTCTGCTGAAAGCCTTCTCTTGAACACCGAACAGTTGTGACCTGCAAGAAACACTCTGACGTTCAAGTCAGATAAGTCTTAAGAAGGTCTTAGTGAATGTGATTAGACAAAAAGTAGGTTTACCTGGTCATTAACGTTATATTTATAGGCATTAGGCCCAACGATTAACATTAATTGCTCATAAACACTGTATCTTCTGTTTCTCTTTATGTAATATTCGCCTATTAAAGTTATTTACATTGCTTCTAACATTATTAATTACCTTTTAATGTTGCCTTTAATGTTCTTTCACTGCTCATCCTTACAACCGGATTTCCCCGACCTCAACCGATCAGTCTTCTCATACTACATAAGCCCTCAACCCTGAGCGGCTCCACAAGCGAAGGGGTTTTGCTACTGTCTTGAAATTTGAATTGTTGCAACTGTCCACTCTCGAACTTGCCTCGTCGCACCGGTTGAAGTCGAAAGGTTGTACCCTATCAGCCACACGATTGGCTTATCATGGAGGGTCATGATTGACTCGTCAGTCAGTCAAGACTGGACACGAAGAGTCGCCTTTTCTCCACCATTAGATCTCAGGCCAATGGACGATTGCGATGAATACATGAAACCGCCTTTGTAGGCTATAAATAGGTGGAGGGTCCCCCCTCACTTTTGTCATTTTCTTTCTCAGAATTCCCCCACCGATCTCAACGATCTTTCCTAAGGTGATGTCTTCTTCTTCTTGGCTGACCGATGAGCTCAGTGGTGAAGGACATGTTGATGATGTGATGGCATCGTCGTCGTCATCGTCAACGTCTTGGTCTTCTACTTTGGGCTCCCCTGGTTCTCCTGATCGACGGGAAATTGTTAATGAAGACATTGAGCTGAATGTAGATAATTCTCTCGAATGGTCCTAGATCACCCCACCTCCTGCAGTAAAGGGGTACGATTGGGCCCCTCACGAGCTTCGTGGTTACTGTTGGCTGCAAAACCAACTGCAAGTGCACCGGTCGCAGCATAGCAAGTGATAAATATCGTTCTCTCCCAAGGGACTTGTGCAACACATGACAACTCTTCCTTTTATAACTCAATTAGACATCAAAGTGCACAAAAAAACACAAGAAACTATTTTTGGTATTTTATCAAACAGTTGGTGTGCAAGGAATTTAACATAGTGTATTTACAATTTGTCAAGACTAGAGTTCATCCACTTCATTCTTATGCATTTACAAACAACTCAATTCCATCAATTAGGTGTTTAATTTCAGTTCTAAGTTCAAGTCATATTTTCCAATACATCAAGAACTAGAATTCAAGCCATG
>NC_028351.1:34625488-34627540 GCF_000741045.1 Vigna radiata var. radiata
AAGATGCAAAGCCTTTCCCAAGGTTCTTGGCAGCTGCTCCATGCTCCATTTGCGCCTCCCCTTCGCATCTCCATCTCTAATTTGTGACCCATATTCTTCCTCAAACCAAAAGGGGCAAAATCACCATTGAAGAAGCTTGAATATCCAAGGAGGAGTGGGAGAGCTTCCCAACACCCCAAATAGCCTCCAAGGGCCTCTCCCAATCTCTCTAGGTGAAGAATGAAGTGTAGGAGGAGAAGAATGCCCCAAAAATCGCGAGACCCATGTTTAAATAATCCATTTTGACACATCAGCGGAAAGTCGCGTCTAGCGCCCTTCTAAGGTGCCCAGGCGTGAAATCTGCAGAAAAAGGGCGCTCAGCGCCCCTCAGGGGCGCCCGGGCGCTATAATTAAGCACCAACAGCGAACCATAGGACGTTGGGCGCCCTTTTGGGGCGCCCGGGCGTGGAAATTGGGCTGCAGCACACAGAAGGGCGCCCAGGGCCCTCAGGGGCTCCCGGGCGCGGACATCTTTGACAACATTCTAAAATTCAGGCTCTTGCGCGATTCCAAAGGCGTCCAACATGGGTATTTGCTTCAAATTGATCTTTTATGGTCCCAAAACATGTTCCCTTGAGTTCTTGCTTGTTTTCCTCCATTAGAATTTCTTCCTATTCACTTATTTCACACACTCAAACGTAGAGATTAGAGGTAAAAACAAGCATATACTAAATAAAACACAAGAAAACTAGAAAACACACTAAACGTGAGGATAAAACAAGGTAAAAGCTATGAAGGAGTTGATTTGTTCACAAAATATACACACACAAACACGTAAAATCAATCGTTATCACTCCCCCACACTTAAAACCTTGCTTGTCCTCAAGCAAGAGGTAACTTGGCTAAGAAAAACATCTACTCAACAAAAGTCAAATAACTAGGAAGCAAGTTCACACAATCTAATTAGATAACATTCATGAGTGCTCTTCTTTCAATACTAATCCAAAGAGAATACGTGTAATGTTGTAAATCCTTAGCTATGGTGCTCACAATGAAATGTTACAAGAATGAATGTACATGCTTTATGAGAGATTAAAAATCATGGCAATGATGTTTTCATTGATCAACCAAAGGAACCAATCCTCAATAGAAAAAGTGTTTTCACTCAAGTACACTAGTGTATAAGGGTGTGTCATTCTCTCATCTACCTCTAACAGCACAAAATTTGACTTTGCTTTTCATTTCAAGAGCCAAGAATTATCAAAACATACAAACACAACAAGGGCTTTATTTGATGGTCTGACAAGGCAAAGAAGGAAATTGGTGTATCAAGGTAATGTGAAGGATTAAAGTGAGCAATCACATCATTTTTACAGTTTTATCATTATACTCTGTTTTGTCTGAAAACTGGAACCAAACACCCACTTGCAGTCACCTTATTCATATATTTTCTTTTTTTTTTCTTTTTCTACTTTCTTTTTCTTTTTCTTTTATAGATGACATATATACAAGAATGCATCTCATCAACCAACACTAATTCACCATTATTACTCATGCTCCCTTTTTAATAATAACTTCCCCCACACTTGAATCATACTACTGACCATGGAAACCTTACTCTCCCATCAAGGTGAGAATGTCAATCATATTCAACAACACTTAAGGTTTCAAAAGTGAAGGTAAGTTTCTTTAAATGCTGAAAAGTTTGCACAAGAGTTCTAATCTTTGAAACACAATTGGCTAATCTGGGTATATGATGCACAGAGGGAAAGAAAGAGGACCTTGTTTCAATGTAAGCATGCAAATGAATAATAACTAGCAATGAAACTCAAACAAAGTTAATTGTAACCAAAAGAGATAGCACTCAGATAAAAACTCTGAGGCACAAAATGTCACCCGGTTAAGTTCTTTGGTTTCCAATGGTTGTCATACACCATGCCACAATCATTAACCACAACAAAAACAATAACAACATTCTCAATATACCTACATGAGAACAACCACAAGCATAAGTTTTCACTAAATCACAACACATTCTCAAGGTATTCCAAAACCAATTTATGAGCAAACACG
>NC_028351.1:34629285-34640263 GCF_000741045.1 Vigna radiata var. radiata
TGGAAAAGCATATATCATTAACATCACAAAATACATAAGAATTCCATGTTTTACAACTAATCTCAACAAATAGGAAAAGCCCTCTATGGTGGAGAACTTAGGGTTCACAAAATTGAAGAGATAAGGAAGAAANTGNAACCAAAGANAAGATGCAAAGCCTTTCCCAAGGTTCTTGGCAGCTGCTCCATGCTCCATTTGCGCCTCCCCTTCGCATCTCCATCTCTAATTTGTGACCCATATTCTTCCTCAAACCAAAAGGGGCAAAATCACCATTGAAGAAGCTTGAATATCCAAGGAGGAGTGGGAGAGCTTCCCAACACCCCAAATAGCCTCCAAGGGCCTCTCCCAATCTCTCTAGGTGAAGAATGAAGTGTAGGAGGAGAAGAATGCCCCAAAAATCGCGAGACCCATGTTTAAATAACCCATTTTGACACATCAGCGAAAAGTCGTGCCCAGCGCCCCTTCTAGGGCGCCCGGACACCAAATTATGGGCAAAACAGCGAAGCAAAGGGTGCCCAGGCGTGAAATCTGCAGAAAAAGGGCGCTCAGCGCCCCCCATCGGCGCCCGAGCGCTATAATTAAGTACCAACAACGATCCTTAGGACGTTGGGCGCCCTTTTGGGGCGCCCCGGCGTGGAAATTGGGTTGCAGCACACAGAAGGGCGCCCGGGCGCGGATAGCTTTGACAGCATTCTAAAATTTAGGCTCTTGCGCGATTCCAAAGGCGTCCAACATGGGTATTTGCTTCAAATTGATCTTTTATGGTCCCAAAACATGTTCCCTTGAGTTCTTGCTTATTTTCCTCCACTAGAATTGCTTCCTATTCATTTATTTCACACACTCAAACGTAGAGATTAGAGGTAAAAACAAGCATATACTAAATAAACACAAGAAAACTAGAAAACACACAAAACGTGTGGATAAAACAAGGTAAAAGCTATGAAGGAGTTGATTTGTTCACAAAATATACACACACAAACACGTAAAATTAATTGTTATCAGTTACCCTCTGTATTTCCCCACTATTGGTTCCATAACGCGCTTAATAGAACAGGTAGATTTGTTAGCCAATATTAGGGACGTTGTAGATATTTCTTTAGTGGTATTCCATTCGAACAAACGGGCTTGTCATGGTCGGGAAGGGTATAGTTTGGATTTCTTCTATGTGTATGTTACTTTATTTCATGACTTGGGTGTAAGACTTCCTTTCTCTGAGTTTCAAATGGGTGTCCTAAGAGAATTAAATATTTGTCCTATCCAACTGCACCCCAACGGATGGATCTTTATGCAAGCCTTTGCTGTGCTTTGCACTGGTCTTCTCTTGACTCCCACCCCTGCTTCATTTCTTTACTTTTTTCATGCTCTTCCTCACCCCAATAAGTCTTGGGTGTCATTGGCTCCCGTGAAGTACAAGCAACTATTCTCTTCATTCAACTCCTCATACAAAGACTTCAAAGCCAATTTCTTTAAAGTGGCCATACGACAACCCGGCCGGTCTAAGTTTTATTTTGAGGACGGCCGACCTAAATTCCCCTTTTATTGGACGAAAAAGCCAAAGAGATTGAATTCTTGGGCCAAATCCGACATGACCGAAGAAGAGTTAAACGTGATCAGCCAGATTAATCAGCTACCCCATCGGACTTCATCGTGTAAGCTCATCGATTTACTTGGAACCGACACTCTACAGTCTAGAGTGTTTGGTAAGTTTTCCTTTATCTTTCGTTTGTTGATCGATCATTATTAACTTGTCTAAATTTGTCTCACTATTTCAGACTTTTTCGGCGATATGGAGAAACATCAATCGTTCATGCGTATGATGGCGCGCAAGAAGAATCTTGATAAGACCAACGAAGGTACGTCTTCTCCCTCGGGGAAGGTCCCAACTGCAAGTGCGACCCTCTCTCGTTCGGTGAACCCAGCCTTAAAAATTTATGACCCTCAAACTCAGTTTGCTGATGTCAAACCCACTACTGTCGAAGCTCCTAAAAGTAAAGTAAAAAGGAAACTGCCTCATGAGAAAACTCCCTCTGCTCCAAAGAAAATAAAAATGACCGCTTCTCTAAAGGAGTGTCTCCTAGTGAATCCTTAAACATGACGTACGAGCTCATTGCCCAGGCTAGCATTTGCATGAATTAATTTGCTAGAACCACCAAGCCTTTGTTGGTGTCCGAGCTGGAAACTGCTCGCAAAGATCAAGAAGCGGCCAAAAAGGAAAACACCACACTCTCTCGACGTATCTAAGAGATTGAAAAAACTGCTGAGGACGATCGGGTGAAAGCCGCCACCGCCCTTACAGAAGCTCAAAAAGAAAGTAGTCTACTCAAAGAGCTCGTCGGTTTGAAGTTGGATTTGCAAATGCTAGTACATCTAAAGTAGTTTACTCAAAGAGCTCTTGCAATACATCTAAATTACTTCTCAACTGCTCCTCGTTCAAAGTACAATTAGCAAATTGTCTCCGGACAATCGTGTCCCCTACCTCTAGTGGTAGCATTGCATCAGTCCCATAGGTCAAACTGAATGGTGACTCTCCTGTTACACCATGCAGAGAACAACGATATCCCCAAAGTACATGCTGCAACTCATTCACCCATGCACCCTTTTCCTCTTCCAATCTTTTCTTCAACTCTTGTACAATGATCTTATTCATGGCTTCAGTCTGCCTGCTCGTCTGCGGGTGCTCTACCGAGCTTGTGATAGGCGCAATCCCCAAACTCTTATAGAAGGCGACGAGCTTCTTATCTACAAATTGCAGGCCATTATCAGTTACGATAATCTTCGGCAGACCGAACCTGCATATTAGTTTCGAAACAAACTTTTGAACTTGCGAAGTGGGGTTTTATTCCAACCGTTCAGCCTCTACCCACTTGGTGAAATAATCCACCGCCACCAACAAAAACTTCATCTGCACTCTACCGATCGGGAACGGCCCCACGATGTCCATGCCTCACTGGGCAAATGGCCACGGAAACACAATGTTGGGCAAATGGCCAAGCATTTCTGCGTGAAGGCTATACAATCTTTTTCTAGTATTAACCAGAAAAACCCTGCCCTTAGAACTCGCGCTCTAAGCACCCGGCCCTCGGTGTGCCTTCCGTATATCCCTTCGTGTAATTCCCTCATAATGTACTCTGCTTCGTCCTCCGATAGGCACTTCATCGTCGGTGTGGTATATCCTCTTCGGTACAGATCCTCTCCTACTAAGCAGTATCGAGCAATTTTCTTGGCGTCCTCAACTCGAAGATTCTTCCCTTCCTTCTGTTCTCTTATCAACCGCGTGATTTCCTCTTTCCAACCCGTTCGACCCACTGTGTTGCCCACGTTAAAACATTCTATCGTTGGCCTCATTAGCACCTGCCTAATTACAGAAGACAAGTGTCCCTTCTCCTTTCCACTGGCCAACTTAGACAACGTATCCGCTCGGGTATTCTCCTTTCGGGAAACATGCTTTATTTTAACAGATTTGAAACATGTCTCCAATTGTTTAGCCTTGTGAAAATATTGTAACAACTGATCATCCTGGACTTGAAAAGTACTATGCATATGCTCCTCAACCAACTACGAGTTTATTCTGCACTCCAGAAATTTCGCACCTAAATCCTATGCCAACTCCATACCGGCCAACAATGTCTCATACTCGGCCAAATTATTACTAATTTTGAACTTGAAGATCAACAATTATTCGACCATCAACCCGTTCGGCCTCTTTGGGACAATTCCCACTCCTCCACCTCGTTTGTTGGATGAGCCATCTACAAAGAGTTTCCAATGAAATATTGTATTTTCTTTTGCCGGCAACTCAACTGCGAAGTTCGCCAGATGTTGACCTCGTATCGACCCCCGTGGCTCATAGTGCAATCCAAACTCTGAGAGCTACACCGATCATCCTATCATCCTTCCAGCTAAGTTAGGTTTTCATAGAATTTTTGCAATTGAATAGTCGGTTCGTAGCACTACCTGATGCCCCTAGAAATATGGCCTAAGACGTCGAGCTGCACACAACAAAGACAATGCCACTTTCTCCAATTGCTGGTATCATATTTTTGCATCTTTGAGACTGCTGCTTACAAAGTAAATAATTTTAAACTTAGGAGTCTCCTGCACCAATGTCGCACTAATGGCCTCGTCAGAAGTTGCCAAGAAGATATGCAATTCATAACCCGATTCTGGTCGTACCATAACGGGTGGCTCAATTAGAATTTCCTTAACCTCCCCAAAAGCTTTCTCACACTGGTCGCTCCAACATCTCTGCGCATCATTCTTCATCACCTTTAGGATGGGTTTTATGCGTTCGGCCAGTCGAGGTATAAACCGAGATAAAAATGTCAAATGCCCTATCAACCTCTACACCTCCTTTAAGTTCTGTGGACTTCTCATCTCCAGCACTGTTCTACACTTATCGAGATTTGCTTCTATGCCTCGAGTGATCAACATGAAGCCCAAAAATTTCCCAGCTTGGACCCTAAAACTACACTTGGATGGATTCAAACGCATTTTGAACTTCCATACTTGTCCAAATACCTCCTCCAGATCCTTCACATGTTATTCTACTTATCGGCTTCTAACCACTATATCGTCCACATACACCTCCATACACCTCCCAATCTGCTGTTGGAATACTTTGTCCATTAGCCACTGATAGGTTGCTTCATCATTCTTCAGGCAAAATGACATAATGTCGTAACAATATGTAGCTCGTTCAGTTATAAAAGCAACTTTCTCACTATCCGGACGGTACATGAGAATTTGGTTGTATCCCGAATATGCGTCCAGGAAACTAAGAATTTCATAACCCAATACTCCATCAACCAACGCGTCAATACTAGAAAGAGGGTATGTGTGTTTTGGGCAAGCCTTGTTCAGGTCTGTAAAATCCGTGCACATCCTCCATTTGCCGTTGGACTTTTTCACCATTACCACATTCAACAACCAAGTGGTATACTTTATTTCTCTAATAAATCCAGCCTCCAACAACTTATGAACCTCCTCATCCACTGCTCCTCTCTTCTCAGGTCCCAACCTTCTCTTCTTTTGTAAGACTGGTCGTTCCTCTTTAAACAAAGACAGCTTGTGGGAAAGCACAATAGGACGAATCTCGGGCATGTCCACTGCAGTCCACGCCAACAAATCTTTATTCTGGATTAATACCTGACCGACCTCCCGAGCTTGATCATCAGTCAGGCTTTGTCCCACCATATTGACTTGGTCTTCCTTTCCTAAAAGGAAAGGCTGCACTTCTCCTAACGGTTCCACCAGATCATCCGTGTTAGTTATAGGATCTAGCTCAACCATAGCTACCTCCGACTGATTCTCATATGACTTGGTAACTAAAGGCTTTACCTTCAATCCCGCCGCATAACATTCGTGAGCCATCTTTTGATCTGCTTGGACAACACATACCCTTCCATCCTCGCGAGTCTATTTTGTAACTCGACCATCGTCTGAGGTTCTTCCGCATAGAGATAGACAACAAATGGTCTTAGTCTCAAAGCGGCTGCCAAAGCACTCACTATCAGCCTTTGATCAACATTCCTCACTTGTCACGCCATCCAATCAAATTTATCCATAAACATCTTCAGGGTCTCCTCCTTCCCTTGCCCCATTCTCACTAAAGTTGTATATGTCAAGCCCTGAGTTTTGTTTGATACATACTGCTGACTGAACAACTGTATCAGCGTAACGAATCCATCTATTGTCCTGGGCTACAACGAGTGATACTAGTCCAGTGCCTCATCCTTCAACGACAAAGAAAAAACTCTACACCAAACCAGTTCATCAGAAGAGTACACCGACATAACATCTACAAAAGAACGAAGATGCTTCACGGGATCTGTTAAACCTCCATATTTCTCCATTGCTGGAAACAACTTATTCTCCGGCATAAGTGCCCTCATAACATCTACCGTGAAGGGGTGAAGCCCCTCCGCTTGATCAGGATGCTTAACAATCCCTGGCTGGTTAACTGGGCATTGACCATGGTTTAGATTTTGGATATGATGCTGAGCATTGTGACGAACTTGACCCCGAACCTCATTCCCCACTACGTTCTCTCCATCTCTTCCGCCATGAGCACCCCCTCTCAAGGCATGTGTAAACGCTCATGCCCCACTTTCCTAAGCTGCATGACTGCTTTCCCCAGCATTTTCCAGATCAACAGCTTCATCGTTGACCGACTGTGCGGTCTACCCTCTTAACCCATTGCCCCGATCGACCCTTAAGGTCGCCATCTCCGCCCTCATCTCCTGCATCTGCTTTTGCATCTCCCAAAGCAATTGCAAATGAAGCTCTCCAATCACTGTGATCTTACTTGGGATGTTCACACACTCTCGGGCCCCACGGTGGGTGCCAAAATGTTTCGGTAATGAGATCCGAGACTAAAAACACTCCAAGTTTCTCTTCTATTCGTCGATCTTCCAACGCCTACTGAAAGCCTTCTCTTGAACACCGAACAATTGTGACCTACAAGAAACACTTTGATGCTCAAGTCAGATAAGTCTCAAGGAGGTCCAAGTGAATGCGATTATACAAAAAGTAGGTTTACCTGGTCATTAATGTTATATTTATAGGTATTAGGCCCAACGATTAGCATTAACTGCTCATAAACACTGTATCTTATGTTTCTCCTTATGTAATATTCACCTATTAAAGCTATTTACACTGCTTCTAACGTTATTAATCATCTTTTAACGTTGCCTTTAATGTTCTTTCACTACTCATCCTTACAACCGGACTTCCTCGACCTTGATTGATCGGTCTTCTCATACTACAAATATGAAGGACACATTAACGTGAAGAAAAGAATAGAATAGAGAGATAGAGAAAGTGAGGATGTTTCTTATTAATAGAAAAAGTATATACATGGGTATATAACGTTGAAATGAAAACTATCTAACTGCATGACAATTATTACAATAAGAGATATTGGATTAACTCAACATAGCCCTTTAATCCAAATTCTCCTTAGATTTTACTTCTAGTAAGTCTCTCAATATTTCAAATTTGTTTTGTCTTAATGTCTTGGTAAAAACATAAACTATTTGATCTTCTGTAGAATAGTGTATTAGTTTGTTGTTCCTTTCAAATATCTCAAAAATATGTTTGGTGGCTAATGTGTGTGATAGCCTTGTTTCATTCATAAATCTACTCACCAATACAACTCCATAGCTTATATCAGGTCTACTATTGCAAGAATACCTGAGTGACCTTAGAATCTGTTTGTACAGAGTTTCATCCACTTTCTTCTCATCCGCTTGGTCTGTTAACTTAAAGTTAGCTATGAATGGAATTGAAACACTATTAAAGTTCACCATGTTAAATCTCCAAGATTTCGTTTAATGTATCTTCCTTGATGGAGAAATATTCCATTCGCAGTTTGTAAGAATTCCAGCCAAGAAAGTAACTGAGATCACAAGATTCATCTCAAATTCTTCTTTCATTCTCCTTTTAAAGTCTTCGAGCTCACCTTCTAAGTTTCCAGTCACGATCAAGGCCTGCTATTAGACCTATCAGGACTTATTTGGGCCTTTAAATGAGAACAATCTGATGTAGAATTGTTAGGGGCATCCTAGAATGTGTTCTTAAGAGTTTTTAGTCCAAATTAGAGGTTTTGCAGGGTAAAAACTTGAAACATAAGGGTTGTGAGCAATTTGAGGTGTTGGGGACTACTATCTAATGTATTTAGACTTGGTTAAACTGATATGGAGGTTAGAAAGTGTAAAATTGGGTTTGGGTAGCTTATAGGAGTGATTTTGGGTTTCAAGGGGTCAATTTGTGTTATAGTACTGTTTTTTATAGTTTTCTTAGGGTTTGGAGGGTCCTATGGTTCTTTAGAAGTTGGGGGTATAGTATCCAAAGTCAGAAATTTAGTGGTTGTGCTTTTGTCATGGCATTAAGAGTCGAGGTCTAGTGCCTGGGCACTACCTCACTATTTTCGGGCACTAAGCACCAACTTTCTAGTGCTTAGGCGCTATCTCACTGTTTTTGGGATGTTGAGCGCCAATCTTGGGTGCCTTAGCGCTAGCCTGTATGTTCATACTTGTGTTTTATGTGTTTTTTTGATGATTTGATGGGTTGTTTATGGTTCTTAGAAGTATGATTTGTGATGTTATATGATAGTATACAATGTAACAGTAAAGTAATACATATAAGGTTTCAAGTGGTTTTGTGGTGAAAGTTAGTTCCAAGGTGGAACTTCTTGGTGTAGTTTAAATTATCATTAGTCTGAATGTAGGGAAGTTAGTCTTGGGGGTTATTCTAACACTCTGATGGTCATTCATTCTCAAATAGAGAGGATTGAACAGGTGGTGAGAGTAGTAGGATGTCTTAGTCTTTGGTGCTTCCAGTATGATCCAAGGTGTGGAACAGGCTAATCTTGTGAGTGTGGTAGGGTGAAACTAATTGGCAATGACTTTTCAAAGCAGTAGAAGCCACCACAAGTGCACAATCCACCGTAACCCGACATTCATTCTAAGCCTAGATAGTTCATTACATGTCTTTGCATATTAAGATGTTTGGGTTAATATATATTACATATGACTACATGTTTTGATACCTATCTTACCCTTTTGTTTGTGATTGTATTATTTATGTTTCTTTTGTTTTCTCTCTTTGCTATGATCATTTAGTGAGTGTGAACAAAAAAATATGAGATCTCATTGAAGCAAACGTTAGATGGTAATGCTACATATGCTTAGTTTTCTTGGATTAGTTCCTATAGATAGTTTTGATCGTGTTAATTAGTATGTATATAAAGTTTAATTTTTATAATTATTTTAAACGAGAGTAAATATTACTTTATGTTTTTGGTCTATGACTAATTTATTATATTTAATAACTATTATATAATTGAATAATGTTACATTTTCTATTATTTACTTTAATAAAATGGTGACATAATATAAAACTTAAAACGGTAAAAAATTAGAGACACTAGCAAATTTGACGTAAATATACGTCATTTGGTTTTCATTAAATATAAATTTACGTGAATTGCAGTAATATCATTCCTAAAAACCTAATGTAAAATATTCAAAACAACTAACGAGTAAAAGGTCTTTACTGTGTTCGAGACAACTTCAACTTTTCTTTTAAGGTTAAAATACCTTTTTAGTTCCCAAGTTCGAATCGGAATTTTCGTTTTGTCCCCAGTTTCAAAAATGAAGCCCTTTGGTCCTCATGTTTTCAATTTTAAATGCAATCAGTCCTTTCTGTTAAGTAGATACTAACGGCGTTAACTTTTCTTCTCTCTCTTCTGCTATTCCTGACACTTCTTTTTTTCTCTCTTATTTCTCTTCTCTCTCACTGTTACAACATCATTATAACATAAAATAAAATAAAAACAAACCCAGGCCCAATCCCCCTCTTCAGAAACCCTGGGGTTTCCTCACCCCCAAATCCTCTAGGAGGTTCTCATTCGAAGAGAACTCCAAACCCATCCTCAGACTTCTCTCCCAAAAGACGTCCCCTCCATCTTCCACCAGCCAAACCGCGACGCCGGATGCCACCTCACGGTCACTGCAACACCACCAAAAGCGTCGCCAACGACCACCATCTCAATCGCCAAAGACGCCGCCAAAGCGTCCATCTCGCCGGACCAGCACCGTCGCACCCCGAGACGCTTTCTCCCTACCGTCGACGAGATCTATTGCCCTCAATGTCGTCCACAATAGCCCTTCTTCGTCGCGGCCAAATCCCTTGAGGATCACACGGGATTCTCCTCCTCTCTCCTTCGCACTTGCAAACGGGGAAATCCCCTTCTTCTTCGATTTCGGGGAAGCCACCGCCAACAATAGTTCCCAGCAATAAGCCTCAGAGAATGCCATCTCCCATTTTCTTGACTTCCATCTTTGATTCGGTCATTCAGTGAGACAGAGTTGCTTGGCAGTGATTTTGTGTTTGTGATCTTGTACGTGTTTTGGATGGCTTTGGGTTTGTGATTATTCGATAATATTTTTCATTTGATGATAGCTTGTCAATTTCAGTCGAAGATAATGATGGATAAAGGGAAAAGTAGCACAACAACCATACTTAAACAGAGCAACAACAAACATGAAACAAAGAACACAATGCAGCAGGCCGTTTTCTCTGTCTTTTATTTCTTCTCTTTTGTGTATCTGTATAATGGCTTTCTTGCTGGGGATAATAGGTGCAGTGGATTGGATGATCCCCTCCGCAACCAGGCGTGGTGTGTGTGATGTAGCTAGCCGGAGTGTGTGAAGTGAATTGGGAATCAAAAACCGAAAATCTCCTTGGGTCGTTACGGGTTTTTCCTCAGGTAGTGGTCAGGGGAAAGAAAATTACTCATGTGCCTCTTTTCTTTTTTTTTATTATTATTTTTTTTTATTTTTTTTTCAAAAAGAATATAAAAAGTCAACTCAAATCAGATAAAAAAACTAAACTAAATCAAAGTAAAATAAAAATAATAAAACAAAATAAAATAAAATAAAAAATAGGAGAGAAGAGAAATAGGAGAGAAAAAAAGAAGTGTCAGGAATAGCAGAGGAGAGAGAAGAAAAGTTAACGCCGTTAGCATCTACTTAACGGAAGGGACCGATTGCACTCAAAATTGAAAACATGGGGACCAAAGGGCTTCATTTTTTAAACTGGGGACAAAACGAAAATTCCGATTCGAACTTGGGGACTAAAAAGGTATTTTAACCTTCTTTTAATATCGTTTTTGGTCTCATAAAATATTATCCATTTGATTAAAATTGAAATATGTACTGTAAGGATGTAGGACGGACGGTCCGAAGGGAGACGTGGACGACTGTCACACCACCCGAAACAGCGACGAGAGACTCGATTGTGATGATCGAGAATAATGACTTAAACGAACAACCGAAATCCCCTGTTAGGACGATAGGCATGATTCGGTCCAAGGAGACACCGCTTTCGGGTCCGGCCATGACGGCCGGTCAAGTCCACAAGAAGAATTATAATGAAGCCTCGCCGGCGCAAGATCTCCAAAAAGCCTGAGACGAAA
>NC_028351.1:34640658-34646197 GCF_000741045.1 Vigna radiata var. radiata
ACTAATCATTGGCCCATTAGAAAAACTATAAATAAGAGTCAAAGGTAAGAGGTAAGGACACATTGAATGCTCATTTATTTCTCTCTTTCTCTCTCCCTATCTCTACCTTTATTACAAAAGAACTTGAACACTGACTTGAGCGTCGGAGTATCATTAGCAGGTACCCGGACGGCTGGACAAGGAAGATTGATTAACCAAGAGTCGGAGCAGTGGAGGACCGGACGGTTCGGAGTGGGAAATTGTGCAAGGGAGCTTGGACGAAATCCCGACCGAAACATTTTGGCGCCCACCGTGGGGCCGGAGGATTATACCCAATGGTGACCACAAGAAACACTAACACCGAGGATCAGACAGAGATGTTGAGGCTGATGGAGCAGAGGATGATAGAGATGCAGCGGAAGCATGAGGAGGAGATGGCCACAGTGAGGGCTGAATGTTTGGCCCAGATCGCGAAGAGTAAGAACGGAGGGATAGGAGATGAGCAGGGCGAGGAAGCAGGGGAGAAGCGGACGCCATTAGAAGGGGAAAACAGCAGTGCTCAAGCGGAGGGAAGAGAGGAGAGGGGGAACAAAGACAGCCGATCGCTGGTTAAGGTAGAAGAGTCAACCACCATGGTGCCGTTCGTGCGGGAGATTATGGAAGTTCACATATCGGAGCAATTCGTACCCCCTCAGTTCAAGATGTACAATGGGACGTCCGACCCGACCGCCCATGTTAAGTCATTCATCAACGCCATGACCTTCCGTACCGGATGTGACGCCATTTGGTGTAGAGCGTTCTCTCTGTCCCTGGAGGGAGAAGCTTTAGAATGGTTTAACTCGCTGCCGGTCAATTCCATTGAAAACTTCAAGAGTTTGGGAGAAATGTTCAAATGACAATTTGCCGCGTGCAATATGGAGGACGTGACGGTGGTAGACCTTATGAACTTGAAGCAGGGTAAGGAGGAATCCCTGAAATCCTTCATGGACCGCTATCAGAAAACGGTCCGGAGGGTTAAAGGCCTTAGCTTGGAGCTGGCCTTGCAATATGTGATGCTCGCATTACGACCAGGTCCTTTCAAGGACAGCATATGCCGAACCCCACCCAAAACCATGGAGGAACTGCGACAACGAGCGACAGATGAAGCGAGGGTGGAGAATATGAAGCAGAATTATCGGAGAGAACAATAGGAGGCCAAGGCCGAGAGGAACGACGACAAGAAAACCGAGGGTCAAGGCAATAGACCGCCTGGACCGAGGCTGAGGGAAGGACCAAGAGGCCCGAAATTCCCACATTATACCCCCCTCAATGCTCCACGTGCCCGCATACTTCAAGAAGCTTTGAGTACCCAAATTTTACCACCCCCAACAAGCGTCCTACCCCTCCGGAGGCAGATATGAGCAAACACTGTATGTACCATCAGAACTTCGGGCACGATACTGAAGATTGTGTCACCTTGCGAGACAAGATTGAGGAATTGATTCGTATGGGGCGGTTACAGCAGTATGTGAAGAGAGAGGGCGCCTGAGAGCGCGAAAGACCGTCTAGACAAGAACACTCCTATGAGAGGCCGGCTAGCCCTCCCAGGAACAACAGAAGAGAGTCCAATTACCGGACTTATAACCGTCCGTCTCGAGAAGAGGAGAGACGGACGGATCGGAGGGACAGGAGTCGCAGTAGAGGCGCGTCGAGAGGGCCTTTGAGAGGAACTATCAACACCATCTCGGGAGGCTTTGCCGGAGGTGGAACCACCTCATCCGCCAGGAAAAGAAGTATCAGGACGCTAAGATCCATACATGCTGTGGACGTCCGAAAGAGATCGATGCCGCCTATCACTTTTTCAGATGAAGACTTCCATGCCCCGGAACCCGACCAAGATGACCCGATGGTCATCAACGTTGAAATAACCCGCTACGGGGTGAATAGAGTGTTGGTAGACCAGGGCAGCTCGGTCAATATACTGTACTGGAGGACTTTCCTCCAAATGGACATTTCAGAGGATCTCATCGTCCCTTATGACGAGCAGATTCTGGGATTCACCGGAGAGCGGGTAGACACGAAAGGCTATATTGACCTTAACACCCGTTTGGGGACGGGACGGGAGACCGAGGAGATGAAGGTGAGATTCATATTAGTGGACGCAAGCACTGCTTATAATGTCCTGTTGGGACTACTGTGTCTCAATGCCTTCGGGGCGATTGTGTCCACCCCTCACTTGACCATGAAGTATCCTACACGAAGAGGAACTGTTTGCACGGTCAGAGCCAATCAGGAAACGGCCAGGGAATGCTACGCGGCCAGACTACGTATTTACCCGAAAGAAGAAAAGCAGAAGATGAGCCGGTCGGAGGTCGCTCTGGCCGACCTCGACCCGCGAACCAATACAGACGATCGTCTGGAACCGGTGGGAGAAACCCAGCCTATACTGATAGGAGCTAAAGCCGACCAAACCACCACTATAGCAAAAGGTTTACCGGAGGTGATTGAGAAGGAGTTGCGGAGTATGCTGTGGAGCAACCGAGACTTATTCGCCTGGACGACAGCAGATATGCCGGGAATACATCCGTCTGTGATGTCTCATAAACTATCATTATACAAGGACGCCCGTCCAATCGCCCAGAAAAAACGGAAGATGGGAGATGAGAAGAGAAAGGCGGTGGGAGGCGAAGTGCGAAAACTGAAGGAGGCAGGGTTTATCAAGGAAGTGACGTACACAACCTGGTTAGCCAATGTAGTAATGGTGAAGAAGGAGAACGGGAAATGGGGGATGTGTACAGATTACACAGATTTGAACAAGGCATGCCCAAAAGATTCTTACCCTTTGCCGAGCATAGACGCTCTAGTTGGCGGTGCTTCCGGACACAAGATACTAAGTTTCTTGGATGCTTACTCCGGATATAATCAAATCCCAATGCATTCCCCTGATTGAGAGAAGATCGCCTTCATGTCGGACCGGGCCAATTATTGCTACGAGGTGATGCCGTTCGGATTGAAGAATGCAGGGGCCACCTACCAGAGGCTGATGGATAGGGTCTTCGCCAAACAGATTGGGCGTTGCATGGATGTGTACATCGACGACATGGTGGTCAGATCGCCCGATGAGCGAAGCCACTTGCGTGACTTGGAGGAAGTCTTTGGCGAGGTCCGACGGTACGGGATGAGGTTGAATCCGGCGAAGTGCACTTTTGGAGTATCCGGGGGGAAATTTCTTGGCTTCATGCTGACATCCCGGGGGATCGAAGCTAATCCGGACAAATGCGAGGCCATCCTGAAAATGCCGAGTCCAACGACCTTGAAGGACATCCAAAGGTTAGTCGGACGTCTTACGGCTTTGTCCCGATTCATCCCGAAATTGGCCGAGCGGGCGAGGCCGATCATGAAGAAAATGGAGAAGGAAGCTCTTAGCAAATGGGATGTTGAATGCGAGCAGGCATTCATCCAAGTAAAGGAGATTTTGATGAACCCGCCAGTAATGAATCGGTCGGACAAGGGATCAAAGCTACATGTCTACCTGGGGGTTTCAGATACTGCTATAAGCGCCGTCCTGGTCCAGGAGCTTCCGGCGCCAAAGCTTGTATATTTCGTTGTGGAAGACGACGTGTGGAATTTATATGTGGACGGGGCCTCTGGCAAGAATGCGAGCGGTGCAGGAATCGTCCTCGAAGGGCCAAATGGTTTTCTCTTGGAGCATTCCCTTCTGTTTAAGTTTAAAACATCTAACAACCAGGCAGAATATGAGGCACTAGTGGCCGGCCTGGAACTGGCCAAGGATATGGGAGCCAAAAGATTGGTCTGTCGAACCGATTCGTAATTGGTGGTCGGTCAGATGAACGGTGAATTCCAGGTAAAAGAGGATCACCTCTCCAAGTACTTCCATAAAGCATCCGCACTAATCTCCGAGTTCGAAGAAGCAAATATTCGGCACATCCCTCGAGAACAGAACGCAAGAGCGGACCTGCTGTCCAAACTATGTTCCGGCAAAGACAAAGGGCAGCTGACCACGGTTATCAGACAGGTCCTCCTCCAGCCATCCGTCGACTGCCATGCGATTACCACCGATGCCACCGACTGGAGGGGGGAGATAAGGGGGTTGATAAAAAAGCAAGACGACGGAGGCACCCTACGGCCGGAAGAAACGAAAAGGATAGCCTGTTTCCTGTTAGTCAGCGACGACATGTATAGGAGAGGATTTTCCACCCCCCTGCTTAAGTGTGTATCCAAGGAAGAAACGTAGTACGTGATGGACGAACTCCAAAACGGGGTTTGCGGGTTCCACTCCGGGCAGAGAACCCTCAAGGCCCGGATACTACGGGCCGGCTACTATTGGCCCACAATGGAAGAAGATTCCCGTGTTTTCACCAGGAAGTGTTTACAATGCCAGGCGCACGCCAGTGACCTCCGGGCTCCGCCCCATCTTTTGCACTCTATCACCGCTCCGTGGCCTTTTTCCCAATGGGGCATGGACATCGTAGGACCCTTCCCGGTCGGCCCCGCACAGAAAAGATTCCTCTTAGTGGCAATCGATTATTTCACCAAGTGGGTGAAGGCCGAGCCCCTAGCCACTATAACAGTCGGCCAAGTACAAAAATTTTGCTGGAAGCTGATTTGTAGGTTCGGCCTCCCGAAAACGATCATCACCGACAACAGAAGACAATTCATAAATAGGAAGTTGAAGGAGTTCTACCAGAATCTGGGAATTAAACACGTGACCAGTTCCGTCGAACACCCCCAAACCAACGGACAGGTAGAGGCAGTGAACAAAACCATTGTGGCAGAACTGAAAAGAAGACTAGGGGAGAAGAAGGCGGCATGGGTGGAAGAACTGCCCGAGGTCTTGTGGGGATACAGGTGTATCCCGCATGGGACGACAGGCGAAACCCCTTTTAACCTAACGTACGGCGTTGATGCCATGCTCCCGGTGGAGTTAGGAGAACCGTCACTAAGAAGGCAGATTGAAGACATCGCACTCAACGACCAGGAGCTCTGGGTCGAACTCGACACGATAGAAGAACGTCGCGATCGGGCGGCACTCCGAGCAGAGGCTTGCAAGAGAATGGTCGAAAGAAGATACAACTCAAAGGTACGCCCAAGAGATTTCCAAGAAGGCGACCTGGTGTGGCGAAAGACGGGGGAAGCTAGACGAACTTCATCACACGGAAAGCTGGCGGCCAACTGGGAAGGTCCCTTTCGAATCATCGCCACCCTTAACAACGGGGCATACCGCCTAGCCAGATCGGACGACCGAGAGCTCCCTAACACATGGAACGCGACCCATTTCAAATATTACTTTAGTTAAAATTAACAAGTTGTAACTGAAACCACTGATTGATCATCAATATATACAGGGTCGTTCCAGGCATCTTCGTCTAATGACTTTTTATAAGGCAATGGGATCCGTCCCTAAGTCGTGGGATCCGTCCCCAAACCTTGGGATCCGTCCCTTCCGATCGGCATATAGGAGAAAGACACCTGCCTTCACCTTAACAGCGTTATGGGATCCGTCCCTTCCGATCGGCATATAGGAGAAAGGCACTTACCTGCCTTCACCTTAACAGCGTTA
>NC_028351.1:34646462-34649821 GCF_000741045.1 Vigna radiata var. radiata
ACCTGCCTTCACCTTAACAGCGTTATGGGATCCGTCCCTTCCGATCGGCATATAGGAGAAAGGCACTTACCTGCCTTCACCTTAACAGCGTTAAGGGATCCGTCCCTTTCGATCGACATAAAGGAGAAAGATCTACCTTTACTTGTTAAGGGATCCGTCTCTCCCAAAGTAACGTTTGGAAAAGGCATGTATTCAACTTATTAGTGGGGAACTCGTCCCCGAACAACGACAGAGAGACAATAGACTCGCGTCTTAGTAGGAGAGAACCTTTCATTAATCTTGGAAAATAAGTAAACGGCAAATAAATGAAGCGTTGAACCAAACTTTTGTATTGATAATACTTTCCCCAAATCAAGGTATGAAGTATGGGTTACAAAAAACAAGGTCATAAGTGGGTCGAACCCCAAACACTAACTATTCCTAAGTGTTTAAAGGTCGACCACACTCCAACAAAAAAATACCAAAAAACATTTAAAAAAGCAAACTTCAAATTAAGCCCCGTCCGTCTCGTCTGGGCGATCTTCCACAACCCTGTCATCTCCACCTCCCTCGGCTTCGGCGCCCCCGTCATTCGGTAAGGTTGCCCGCACGGGACCCATCACTCCATCATACACATCTTGGTAGAGATCAAAGCCATAGGTCATCGGGTTCACCTTCATCAAATACTCTACTTGGCGCAAGGCTTTGTTGAACCCTTCTTCGTGCTCCAACATGACTGTCGCATCCAACTGAGCGAAGTCCTCCTTAACTTGGACCAGTTCGGCATCCCTTTTCTTTTGGGCGTCACCAGCAGCAAGTAACTCCTGAGTCAACCATTCGCTCTGCTCGGCCAGTTCGTCCCCTCTCTTACCTAGGTGGCGAACCTCTACCTTTAGTTTTCGGTTGTCCTCGACCAAAGCGGTCTCACGAGTCTGGGCGATCGTCAGAGCCTTCTTGGAGTTAGCCAACTGAAGTTGAGCCTTGACCAAGTCCGCTTGTAACTTAGAGTATTTCTCACCGCACTCCTCGTGCTCCTTGGCCAACGATTCAACCCGAATACGAAGGGCGGATGCCGATTCCTGCTCCTCAGCCAGCTCCTTAAGAAGATCGCGTCCTTCTCAGACCTTCCCCTTCTCGCGAGCGTTTACAGCCATCATGACCCCCCTGACCATCATTTCGACAGCCGCTGCATAGAGTTCCCCTTCAGATAGGGTCTCAATGACCGCCCGTTGGTAAGAGCTGGCCCGCACTTCCAGCCGTGAAGCCGCGTCAAAAGCCAGGTCAAATATACCGACCGGTAAAGGAATGGAAGACGAACTCCCACTTCGGCGACTTCTTTTGGAAGAGGATTTGCCCTCTCCACGAGATTTCCTTTTTCGCTCTAAAGGGACCTCCGAATCCGGCGGAGACTCAGAAGATTGCACGGTAATGAGTTGAGTGGCCGGAGGGGGCACAGGATCAGGTACACGGCCGGTGACAAGGACTTCAGTGGGATGCACTTCCACAGTAATCAACTCCGTTTGGGGAATGCCGACAGGGATCTGAGTGGACGGAGCCGAGCTTGAAGCCACGGACGGTCGCTTCACTCCTTGCGATCCGCTACTTCCCCGACGACATTGAGAGGAGGCCAACCATCCAGTTTGACGAGGAACGGGCACCGACATGTATCCTAAGAAAAGAACAACAATTTAGACAAGTCAAATCAAGGTATTTAAACGAAAATCAGAATCAAAACATACCAAAAGCAATTTGGTCAAAATCTTCATATTTTAAACAATCGACAAAACCACGGGCGCTTAGCTGGCGAGGCAGGGTGTTTATTATCCGGACGACATCTTTTTCCACTGCGGTTAATAACCTGACAGCATATGCCCTTATTTTTCGAGGAGCTTCGGTCCAATAAAAGGGGAACCGAGGCGCCCCATCGGAGTCGTAAAATTCTGCCCGCCCAAATTCCTTGATTATAATCTTAAAAAATCGCTTCTTGAAATTCTTGAACGAATCCGAGAAGGGTTTGAACAAGGTCCGATCATGCACCGAAGACAGCGACACCCATCCTCTTCGCGGAACAGGCCGGACGTTGAAATAATGAAGGAACACCCGCACCATGGGCGTTATTCCTACGGCGGCGCACAAGGATGTGAAGGCTTGGACGGCCGCCCACCCATTCGGATGTAGCTGACTCGGAGCGATATTCAACTCTTTCAAGACCGATGCTTGGAACTCGGTGAAAGGGATCCTCATGTACATTTGGTCAAACATGTAGGTGTGCACAAAGAAGAAATCTTCCACCGAAGACCCCTTCCCGTGAAACACCCTTTCATTCGGATGATTGACGCCAAGTCGAAATAGACGTGCGTCCTCGACATCACGCGCAATGTAAGAGCGTTCGGACCACCATGACAAATCGTCGCGAGTCCCGAAGTCCGACGTAAACTCGTCCACATCCGAAGATGCCCAGCGATACCCCCGGATGCGGGGCCATCCGTCGGCTGGCTCCGCCGTCTCCGGATCCACGCGAACCCCGCCCTTCAACAGGAAAATGGCAATGTCATTCGTCAGCCGGTCGGCTTCCGGAGAGGGCGGCATCTCGTCATCTTCGGCTTCAAGAAAGGATGACGACACCGAGTCTGGGGAAGCGACTCCCCTTTCAACCCCTTGAGGGTTTGTTGCTAGCCCAACGCCAGTGGAAACCCCCCCGATCACGGCGGTCCCTGACGGACCCGCTGCCAAACCACCCACACCGCTGATCACCTCTGCCCCGCCTGCCCCGCCGCGACCCGATGATTCCTCGAAAGAGTAAATGCTGACCATCGCCATTTATTACCTGAACTTTAAAATCGAAGAAGTCAGAGGAAAGAAAGATGCATGGCTTTTCACCGTCACCCCTATTTATAGGCAAAATTTTTGAAAACTGCCAACACACCACCACCGTCAGATCATCCCATGTTCAATGGCCCAGATGCGAGACGGTTAAGCTCCCCAAGGTCCATCCTCCTTTCAGGAAGCGCCACGTATTATTCCCGCCCAAAACACGCTAGAGAAGCGGAACCGTCACCCATTTTTGAATTACAAAACCTTTCGGTCACTACGTCACCTGAGGCTTAGGGGGCTTGTGTATTGTAAGGATGTAGGACGGACGGTCCGAAGGGAGACGTGGACGACCGTCACACCACCCGAAAGAGCGACGAGAGACTCGGTTGTGATGATCGAGAATAATGACTTAAACGAACAACCGAAATCCCATGTTAGGACGATAGGCATGATTCGGTCCAAGGAGACACTGCTTTCGGGTCCGGCCATGACGGCCGGTCAAGTCCACAAGAAGAATTATAATGAAGCCTCGCCGGCGCAAGATCTCCAAAAAGCCTGAGACGAAA
>NC_028351.1:34650021-34658008 GCF_000741045.1 Vigna radiata var. radiata
ACTAATCATTGGCCCATTAGAAAAACTATAAATAAGAGTCAAAGGTAAGAGGTAAGGACACATTGAATGCTCATTTATTTCTCTCTTTCTCTCTCTCTATTTCTACCTTTATTACAAAAGAACTTGAACACTGACTTGAGCGTCGGAGTATCATTAGCAGGTACCCGGACGGCTGGACAAGAAAGATTGATTAACCAAGAGTCGGAGCAGCGGAGGACCGGACGGTTCAGAGTGGGAAATTGTGCAAGGAAGCTTGGACGAAATCCCGACCGGAACAAAATACTATTGGATCATTATATTTCAGTTAATGTTCATTATAATCTGCCATTAATAAGTTAGATTTAATACATTAGAATATTTTAAGCATGACAAAAAAATTATAAGTTAAAGTTATTGAAATTAAAGCCTTTTTTTAGAAGGGTGATAAAATATTAATTTTCTATTAAGTGTATTATAGAGTTAAAAACATTTGGGTTAAATATGTTTTTAGTCTCTATATTTTGGAACGATTTTAGTTTTAGTCCTTCTTTCAAACTAAAGTACAATTTAGTCCTTCAATTTTAGAAAATTGTGGTTTTAGTCATTTTTATTAAATTTTTTAAACTTTATTTGCTGTTTCAAACGCGTTTCTCAATTAACATTGAAGCAAAAATGTGTCAAACAATATAAACAATCTAAATACTATAATGAAATGTGCTTGAAACAGTAAATAAAGTTAAAAAAAATTGATAAAATGACTAAAACCACAATTTTTTAAAATTGAAGGATTAAATTGTACATTAGTTTAAAAATAGACTAAAACCAAAATTATTCCAAATTATAGAGACTAAAAACGTATATATCCTAAAAAATTTTAGATGTTCATTAAAATTTTCCTTTTTAGAAAGGACAAAAAGATTAGTTGAGACTAGCAGGAGGAAAGAAATTTAAGAGCTTGCTGCCACTGATACAAATTAATGAATTTTGTGCATTAACAAAAAATTTAATGTGATGGCAAACTTTCTTTGCCTTTTCTGCTATTTGGTTGTTGAGAGACTACATGCAATTAATGTCTACTTTCTTATATTATAATATATATTTTTGGTGTGTGTAGCAATTGTTTTGATGAGTAAACTCATTAAAATGTGACAGTACATTTTTTAATAATATTTTATAAATACAGCTAAGTGTCTTAATCGTGATAGTTAAGGATATTAATAGAGAAATACTTTTGTTACATATGAAGAAATAGGTTTTATATAATTTTCAGTATTTTATTTTAAATTCTCAATCTATGCTTTAATAATGCCTAATCCTTTCAGCTTCAGATGTCAATTACAATATATATATATATATATATATATATATATATATATATATATATATATATATATATATATATATATATCTTCTCAGCTATGAATGTTGATTTATCTTCTCAGCTACCTTCGTTTTCTGGGAACTTCTCAACTATCCAAGTAGGTTCATCTTCATAAAAACTGATACGTACTTCCATCCCTGTTTTGTTTGTTTCCAGAAGAAATTGTTACACTTTAATATAATAAATAATTTACTTGTAATGTAATATCACTATTATTACTCTATCAATATTTCATAAATAAATAAATAATAGTCTCTTTTAATGGTCACATACGAATGTTTATATGCAGAAATCAAGAAAATTTCAATAATATCTTTTAAGCAGTAACTGAAATAATAATAATAAAAAGTACTTTGAATGTAGGATGTTACAATAGAAAAGTTATAATGATTCTTTGAACTTCCTCGTTTAGTTTTTAAATGGTTAAACATATTTTTGTCTCTTTTATATATATATATATATATATATCATTTATTTGTTTTTTATCCTTAAAAGTGGGATTTATAAGGTTGGACCATGCAGTTATACACAAACTAATTAAAAGGAAAAGTATATTATTTAAGGTAAGTCTAAACAAAATATGAGATTCATGACATATGTTGAATATGAAAATAAAAAGCATATAGGAATGAAAACATCTCACAATATTTTAGGATAAAAATATCATAAAGATTGATCTATTTATTATCCTACCAGAATTGGTGACATCAATATAATGCATTTATGCATGAATTAACATTTAGTTGAATCAATTATTAAATATATTAAATTATTAAGACCAGTGGGTTTTTTTCAGATAACGGATTGGTTCAAGTACAGTGTTTACTCCTAATCCGATCTGTCAGATAAAAAGGTATTCATTATCTGCTCCACTGTTCATTGGATATTTACATAAAAGAAATTCATAAACTTTTTTCAATCCGCGAATATATATTGAATATCCATTTTCAATATATGAATATTAAAAAAAAATATTTTATAGTATTTTTAATAAAATACCAATTAAATTATAAAAAAATAAAATAATATTTAAACATATATTCAAGTAAAGCTAATGGATAAGTGAATAAAAGTTAAAACTATTTTCTAAATTTTAAATTTTAATGTTATAATTAAGGTTAATTTTCCTCCATCCATAAACCTATGTGACAATTCCTAGATACTAAACATATATTCGATGATCTTGACCATTAAAAGAGTTTAAGTTAAATAAACAAAACTAAATTTTTTATACTAAAATTATACTTTTTTGGCCTTATTGTAGTAAAAGTTATGAGGGGGAAAACCTTCAACATAGAAGCAACACAATAGAACAAAGATGTAAATTACACGACTCTTGAGCACCATTGGAGAAAGAGAAAAGGCAAGAAATTAGGGAAAACAAAAATAGGTAGTTTGAAGAGATTTAGAGTATCTTCTTGGTCGGCAAGTGTGTATCCGACATTAAACACCGATTGTGGTACAATGTGTGTCTCTCTGGTATGTAAATCCAACATCGATGATGGCACAAAGCTTGTTTTGGTCGTAAAAAGCATTGACACGGGACTGCAGAGATGCAGAAAAAGAGAAAAAGAGGCAAAGATTGTTCTAGTTGTAAAGAGGCAAAGAGGTGGCACGGGGCTGCAGAGATGGAGAAAGGGGCAAAAAGGCAAATGTGGCCGTAAAGAGGCAAAGAGGCACCAGGGCTACAGAGATACAGAAAGAGACAAAGAGACAAAAAGACAAAAATAAAACCTAATTTAAACTTAATGATAAAAATGTAATTCATTTCTTTTAACGAGTAGCGGATATATGGGGATACAATAATGTAATACCTGAACCTGATCTGTTAACGAGCGGATATTATATTATTCACCGTTTGTGGATATTTATTATCTAAAAGTATTAAACACTTAAGGGTTTTTTAAGAGTGTTTAGAAAAATGTTTATCAAAGGAAATAAACAAGACAAATTTATATTTATATTGATTCAGTCAAACTCAGTTACATCTAATTTTCTTTTAAATATATTTAAGGGTTTTCATTTATCTTTAATAGATTACATTGAATATTATCATTCTTGATTTACGAACTATCCAACTGTATAAATGAGTTTACTCATTCTTGGTTCAACATTATTTTCCTGACTAGACTATTTAGCTCAACTAAAATAAACAACAAAATGTTTTAATCCTCTTCATAATTTATAAACACAATAAAAGGAATATAGATTCCTGTAATGGCTTTATCATCTTATGAGGCAAAGTATATAGTTACATGTTAAGCTACTTGTCAAGCAGCCTGGTTGAATTCATTGAAGAAACGGATGAAGATTGATTTAGTTGGAAAAGTAAGATTGCTTGTGAACAATAAGTTAGACATTGATATAGCTAAACATCCAACCTCTCATGGTGAAAGTAAACACATTAAAACAAGATTCCTGTATATCAGGGAACAAGTTAACAACGGGAAATTAAAAGTTTTACACTACAGGTCAGAAGATCAACTTGAAGATGTACTAACAAAGTCTTTGAAAGGAGAACCTTTTCTAAACCTTAGAAAACAAATAGTTATTGTTAAAGTATTGGAGATCAAGTTAAATGAGTCAGCAATCTTTTCATTTGCAGAAATGGTGTTTTTGTTTTGTCTTGTTTTTGGTTTAGGAAGGTGTGTTAGTGTATATGTTGTTAACCAAAAATTAACAAATACATATATGTTTCGTAGGTGCTTGTATAACAGTTTGAGGTATATACATAGTTACCCGAACATCCTTTGTATCTTCTGTCTTCTGTTTTTCTTTTCTCTGTTTCTCTTCTTTGTTACCCTATACAAAAGAGGTTTAGAAAAACGAATACTGAATGGAGAAAGTTCGTGAAGTGAAAAAAAGGACTCTTTACACGATACTAATTAACAAATATAAATACGAGAGTAAGGGAAAGAGAAAAAAATGCACAAATGATTTTATCCTGGTTCAGATCACACGGATCCTACGTCCAGTCGCTTATCTCAAACAAGATAAACTTTTTTTCACTATCACAAAACAATTACAAATATTAGTCACAGAGAAAAATAATTTGTAAGAGTTTAGAAATACCACCTCTCTTGAAACCACAAGAGATGAACTTACACCTCCTTTGAATCTTCACAAAGGATGACCACCTCCTTCGAATGCTTCACGAAGGATGATTCTCTTCCAGGCACTTCCTCGGACACACCAAGGATGAACAAGCTATTCCTCTGTCATCGCAGTAGCACTTCAAAGCTTTGCAGACAAGAGTTTCCTTAGCTTCAACAATCTCACAGAGTTCTCAAAGAGTTCAGAAGTTCTTAGCACAAGGGAAAAGTTATTTTTGAAATAAACAGTGAGCCAATTTATAGACTCAGCCCAATACCCTTCCATTCTTCGAAAACTGGCCATCTAACGCATTTAATCGATTAACATAAGTATTAATCGATTAAAGTGAGTACAACGGCTAAGTTTTCGAATTTGAAACCCCCAACGGCTAGTGTTAATCGATTATTCTCAAGAATAATCGATTAACTAATCGATTATTATTAGCTTTAATCGATTATTACAGGGGCAATTGGGTTTTCAGTGCCAGCCTCGTTTTAATCAATTAAAACTTGGTTTAATCGATTAAAACAGCTTGTGGTTGATTCTCAACAGAAAATAAATCAAGTATAAGTTACATGAATCAACCCTAATACATATTTGAGCACTTTTACATCAACTTTGATTATTATAAAAGCTTTATAAAATACATAGATCTTCAATTTGTCTTTATGGATCTTGACTTGTGCAAATCTGTTCATCATCAAAACTTCATTTTTGCTAACATTCTCCCCCTTTTTTATGATGATAAAAAATTCTCCTGAGTTTAAAGCTTTTTAATAATCTGAAACAACCACAACTCATGAAAGAAGAGGTTAATAGAAAAATAAAGAGTTTAAACTATCTTCTCCCCCTTTTTTGATCATAAGAAAAAATATGTGCTCCTCCTTAATAAAAAGAAAGTATGCATAGAAGAAAAAGACATGAACATCAACTTTTTATTGAATTTAAAAGAAAGCATGCATACAATCATAAAGATAAGCAAAACAAGCAAAAAGGATCTAGAATTCATCACTTGCGTCACTATTAAAGTGTCGCTCTAATCCTGAAATCCTAATGTCTAGATTCCTGAGATGAGTACAAATTTCTTCGTGGCGAGTGTTTTGAATGTTCATCATCTCATTTTGGAGGCGAGCCATCTCAGTCATTTGTCTAGAGAGACTCTCTAGACTATATTCTTCATTCACTTGAGATGGGCCAGCAACATGTGTGGGGTCAGGCATGGGTGTATCCGCAGCTTCGTCTTCATTATCTTGCCCACCAATGGCATCATCAGGGTGAATGTAGGAAAGCCCTTGTTTGATAAAACCCATTTGCCTCAGGAAGTTATCTCCAACCTTATGTCCCGGAAGGACAGTCTCATGATGTTCATTTGTGACATCTACTCCTTTGTACACACAAAATTGGGAAACAAGAAGGGGATATGGAAGAGGTGCAGCATCTAACCTTTTGGCCTTGAACATTATTGTCTGAATCAGGTGAGGCCAATTAAGTGGAATGCTCTGAAGTATTCCATACATAATGATGAGATCAGTCTCAGAGCATTGGGCGTGATTTGACCCTCTAGGGCACAAAAGCCACACAATAAGGTAGTGCAAGAGGCGTTCTTCCATCTTGAGTCCACCAGCAAGGAAGAGACGAGCATTATGTTGTCGAGGATTGCGGAGAAATGATTGGTACACCACTATCTTGTTGAATTGAGCAAAGTCATTTGGAACAACTTGAGAATTTTCTAAAACAGGGACCTTTGCTACATTTGTCCAAATGTCATTTTCTAAGACAATGTCCACACCTTTCACCCTTGCTCGGAAAACCCCATCACGAACCGTTAAATTAAAATAGAAGATGCGAACAAGATCAGGATAGTACCTTCCACGGAGTTCCATTAGGTGTTGAACCCCTTGTTCAATGATGAGATTTGGAAAGGAGAAGTTGTAGGATGTATACCAAGCGAGATCAATGAATTTTTGCTTGATGAGCTTCCTTTTCTTCCAAAATTGTGAGAATGACTGTTGATCTTGCTCATCGGAAAGCCATCCTTCTATGGTAGCATCTCTTCTGCGAGCATTACTCTCCGAAACTTCACTGGTTCTTCTCCTCCTTCTTCTTGAAGGTTCAGCCATTGAGATGGATGGGAAGCAAGATTTTGGAGAAAGAAAGGAGAAAGCAAGAGAGATATGCCAAAGATTGGTTCAAGTATGGAAAGTGGGGACCAAGTGGGGTTTAAATAGGCTCAAGAAGGCTCCCCAACGTTCAGATTTTGGGATTTTGCCCGTTAATAGCCGTTGGCAACGGCTAGTTTAATGAAAACTNCAACATTTTTCGAAAAAAAAAACAGTCTGGAGTGCATTTAATCGATTAAATTGGATTTTAATCGATTAATTAATCGATTAATACTTGGATTAATCGATTAAACCATTCGTAAATGTATAGGTAACGCTTTTAATCGATTTACACGCAGATTAAACACGTTAAACAACGAAAATTACAATATTGAGCCCAAAAATGCCTATTTTACTATTTCTAATATGCCTAGATCTCTGCTAAGCTCAAAAAATCTGTCCTTAGGCAATGCTTTGGTGAAAATGTCCGCTAATTGATGCTTAGAATCTATGAACTCCATTTCATAATTGCCTTTTTGGACATGGTCTCTAATGAAGTGATGCCTAATTTCTATATGCTTGGTTCTAGAATGCATGATAGGATTTTTGGTAAGTTTTAATCACACTTAAGCGGAATATGATCTAAATGAATATCATAGTCTTCTAATTATTGTTTCATCCATAAGATTTGTGCACAACAACTACCCGCAGCAATGTATTCAGCTTCAGTGGTTGATAAGGCTACACAGGCTTGTTTCTTAGAGTGCCAAGAGACTAAGGAACTACCTAAAAAGTGACAGGTTCCACTAGTGCTTTTCCTATCTATCTTACAACCTCCATAATCAGCACCAGAAAATCCTACAAGACTAGGCTCAGCTCCTGAAGAATACCATAAACCAAAGGATGTTGTCCCCTTAAGGTATTTAAAAATGCGTTTTACTGCAGTAAGATGAGACTCTCTAGGGCTTGACTGATACCTAGCACACACACATACACTTTGCATGATATCAGGTCTACTAGCAGTAAGATATAATAGAGAGCCAATCATACCTCTGTATCTGGTTTGACTTACCTCTTTACCTATCTCATCTTTGTCTAGGTAGCAGGATGTTCCCATGGGAGTAGATGCTTCTTTAGCATTGTTCATCTCAAACTTTTTGAGGATTTCCCTGCAATACTTGGTTTGAGATATAAAGGTTCCTTCCTCCATTTGTTTGATTTGAAGTTCGAGGAAGAAAGTAAGTTCTCCCATTATTGACATCTCAAATTCTCCCTGCATGGACTTAGCAAAATTCTCGCAAAGAGTTGCGTTAGATGAACCAAAAATAATATCATCTACGTATACTTGAACAATTAGAAAATGTTTTCCAATTCTTTTAATAAATAATGTTGAATCAATTTTTCCTCTGTTGAAACCATTTTCTACAAGAAAATT
>NC_028351.1:34661423-34669669 GCF_000741045.1 Vigna radiata var. radiata
GGATCCTACGTCCAGTCGCTTATCTCAAACAAGATAAACCTTTTTCACTATCACAAAACAATTACAAATATTAATCACAGAGAAAAACACTTTGTAAGAGTTTAGAAATACCACCTCTCTTGAAACCACAAGAGATGAACTTACACCTCCTTTGAATCTTCACAAAGGATGACCACCTCCTTCGAATGCTTCACGAAGGATGATTCTCTTCCAGGCACTTCCTCGGACACACCAAGGATGAACAAGCTATTCCTCTGTCATCGCAGTAGCACTTCAAAGCTTTGCAGACAAGAGTTTCCTTAGCTTCAACAATCTCACAGAGTTCTCAAAGAGTTCAGAAGTTCTTAGCACAAGGGAAAAGTTATTTTTGAAATAAACAGTGAGCCAATTTATAGACTCAGCCCAATACCCTTCCATTCTTCGAAAACTGGCCATCTAACGCATTTAATCGATTAACATAAGTATTAATCGATTAAAGTGAGTACAACGGCTAAGTTTTCGAATNTGAAACCCCCAACGGCTAGTGTTAATCGATTATTCTCAAGAATAATCGATTAACTAATCGATTATTATTAGCTTTAATCGATTATTACAGGGGCAGTTGGGTTTTCAGTGCCAGCCTCGTTTTAATCGATTAAAACTTGGTTTAATCGATTAAAACAGCTTGTGGTTGATTCTCAACAGAAAATAAATCAAGTATAAGTTACATGAATCAACCCTAATACATATTTGAGCACTTTTACACAACTTTGATTATTATAAAAGCTTTATAAAATACAAAGATCTTCAATTTGTCTTTATGGATCTTGACTTGTGCAAATCTGTTCATCATCGAAACTTCATTTTTTCTAACACTCCTTATCTTCATTCTACCGTTTGGAAGTGTATCTGCCAAAAGTTCTCCAATACTTAAGTCAGCGACTGTCCGTAAGGTAACTAAATGCACAGTAAATACAAACACCTATCTTTTACCTTTGACCTGTATTTCTAGGTTTTATTATGGGCTTTAGGATTAGTGAAACTTGATCAAGGCCAATCTCAACCCAATCACCTCTAATCATTATTTGGGTGTTGCTCCCTCCACCTCCACAACTTTTTTTAATTTTTTTATTACAAAAATAACCTTTTTCTTTACTCTTTTACCCCTTTTTTAATCTTTTTAGTTCTAAATTAATGATATCCAAATAAAAAGGCAGCAACCTTAATATTGCGCCAAGGCTTTCCCTCTACCAATAAAAGTTTGGAAAAAATATTTCTTAACAGGATGCAGGCCAATAATAGCAATAGAACATTAATATTTTCTCTAAGCTCGCGTTGATGATAAGCTTTCTATCAAATTTATTGTCCTCGAAAAGGTTCCAGCAACTCTTTTTGTCTGATTTATTGAAGTCCAACTTTCTCTGTGTTTTCCAACAAAATTTGACCTACCAACCAAAGCTCGTTATAATTTAACCCATCTCTTTCCACCAAAGCAGAGTCCACTTATTTCAATCCCTAGGGTAGTAGTTTCACAAGGTCGTATCAGGTTAATCTCACAAAACAAGCTTCCAGACATGAACTTATTGCCATAACCAAGAAGATGGCTTTATAAAGGACCAAGGGGTACAAATGTTAAATGTTCAACAAAAGTGGATATCCCACGACGGAATGGCAATATGCCTGAGAAATGGAAACTGGTGCAATTCCAAATTACCAATACAACAACACAATGCACAGGCCAATGGTAACCTTTCAGAAGTTACACTGAAACTCACTATAGTGGGGTTTCATCTACCATTTTCATAGATAAAGCAGACATACCGGTGTTCTCTGAGTTTTGGATGACTGCTAGCCAAAGAGCAAGTGAAACCCACACCAACAATTGGGGATCCTAGTCCACAGGTTTATGCAGACTACGTCACTTCAAACTATTTCATTTTTCACCTCAAAATAAACGGATGTCGACATCCGTTGTACCTTAAACGGATGTTGACATCCGGCAAGGGATCTCATATCCATTTAAAAGAGGTTTCACGAATTTATGGTTAACTATGGTACTTTTGTTCCCTACAATCTATGAAGATTTTGTTGTTGTCAGATTTTGTTGTTAACGTAGTGGAACACCCACTACGAGAAAGAAGAACGAAAGGGTCCTCCATTAAACCTCAGGCCTCAAACTTCAAATACCTTTTCTTTGCCTTGTTTAAATAGTATCCATGTTCTCGTCTCCCTCCTGAATGCGTTTTCTTCTTCGGAGTAGAAGACATTGATGAATTTTCAACCTAGTATAACATGTTTGAATTGAGGATATGTTTTTGTGTGGTGTGTCTGAAAGAGATAAAATAGGAATAAAAAGGATAAAATAAAAGATAAAAGAGGAAACGGAGAAAGGAGCATATACGGGGAGGGGGAAGGAACAACACCCTCATTATTTACCTTCGTTACTTATAAGAAGGATCCCGTTATTTTGACACCCTCCATTTGACACTCATTTGACACTGCCACGTGTCAACTTGCTATTGGCTACTGTTTTAATTTTTTATTTTTTTTATTTGGCCTGAAAAATGAAGAGGTTTTCTGATATTTTGGATTCCACTTGTACCCCTCGTCATTTTCATTTGGTTTGTGTGACAGAGTGGTTGTATCTCACAGTTTCATCGTCCCCCATCGTGGTCTCAACTACTCTCTCACACTTTCGTCCCCTCTGGTGCTCTCTAGTGTTCTGAAATGGCAAGTTTCGGTTTGGACCTTCGTTGGAGCAAGGTAAGTACCTTTGTTTTCGGTTTGGGTCTTTGGATTTATGTTTGGGTGATTGGTTTTAGGTTTGGGTTTTGGGGTTGTTGTGGGTTGTCTCCCGTTGTTTCTTATTTGATTTGGTTTGTTACTTTTTTATGGACAGTTGACCGTGCGTCATTCATTTTCAACTATGTATATTAGCACTCTCAACGAGTGGTTGACAGAGGAGCGACGTGAAGTCATCTCCAAGACTCCATTTGTTTGGTTTTTAGAGTTCACTGGTAAAGTGAGATTCAATACCAAACTTTTACGTGAGTTAATCAAGACATGGGTGGATTTGACCAACTCTTTTATTATTGAAGACAAGCATTTTATTATGAATGAAAATGATTTTTGTTCTGGAATAGGATTGAGTTCAGATGGTAAAAGTATAAAGTTGAAGCATTCTTCAGTGGGTAGTAGTAAATGTGTGAAATACTTAGGTAATGAAATTAGGGATTTGAATTTCATTTACAAATTCTTGTTGAAAAAACATAAAAAAAGCATTCCTTGTGATGTTTTTTGTAGCTTGTACATCTTGGTGGGGATGTGAGATTTTATTCCCAAATCGTAGTGGACGAGTTTTTCCTGTATTGTTTGGAATTGTGGATGAGTTGAGTGGTCTAGTAAATATTGTTGGGGTGGTTTAGTGTATCGTTATTTGCTAGAAAATTTGAGTAAAGCTTCAGATTTTGTGAAGAAAGGCAAAGCTACAACCAATGTTTATGTTGATGGCTGTGTTTACATGTTGCAGGTACGAATTTCACAACTAAATTTTGGAATATTTGTTATTTGATGATGAGTAATATATTACAATTACTTGTTTATTAGGTTTGGTTCTGTGAGCATTTCATGGCTCCTGAAGGTGCAATAGCGAAAGTTCCTAGGATTTTGCACTGGATGAATAGAACTGTTGGAGACAACACTGTCAAACGTGTGTTTGAGATGGGTTTGGTATGTTTTTGATTTTGTTTTTTGTTTTGAATGTTAATTTAAATTCACAGTAGTTATATAACATGTAATATGTTTTGAAATTTCAGGTTCATGTTGTAGATGAAAGTGGTGATGTCAAGAAGGATGAGAAGGATGTCATAGAAAAAGAAGCACGACCAAAAAACTATGAAGACCAACGAAGAAAGAAATTGCTTAAAAAAGAACGCAGGGAGAGTTTGATGCGCACTGCAGAGGATCAGAAGTGCTTAATTGAAAAACTTAAAAAGGAGGTGAATGACTTAGAGGAAGAGTTTGAGACCGAGAAGGCCAAAAGAACACTTAAGAGGTGAACTCCAGATGATGGTGTTGAAAGTGCTGGATGTCCACAACCATTTACTGACGATGCATTCGTTTCACCTATTGGTTTGTCGGTCGAGGAAGGTGGTGGAATGACGAACAATGAAGAAGGTGCAATGTCTCCAAATGCACCTGTTGTAATGTCTCAGAACCAATCACAACTGATGACATATGTTAGGATTGGTTCAAGAAGGCGATTTAAGAGCTNAGCACTTAGGACACCATACACAGGAAATGTACTACTTAGAAAGAGAAATGATTAACTATTGTGTTAGGCTTGAAGATAAATATGATGTATTTAAACCTAATATTTGGTTCAATATGCAGAACAATCATTTATGTTTATTAGAAATGAATTGTGTGTTTTATTCAATGGCTTTATAATTCTAGTTGCAATTGATATTGTCTTCTGTAATAAATGAAGAAATGGTTGTCAAGTGTTAATGTTTGTTGAAAGAAATGAATGAATTACAAATCAATTAATGTGATCAATACTGTGTTTTTGACCAAAACCAATGAATTGGAATGAAGTTGGTATGGGTTTGCTGTGAAACTGGTATTTGTAAACGATTACAGGGCCTTGTAATCGATTACACGAATCATATCAGGGATTTGGACATCCTGTTCAACATAAGGAGCCACCAGATTCCAAGTGGGGGACCAGAGTGTGATTTTAACCAAATGCATCCTTGCAACTTTGGTTCTTGGTTCCAGAGTCAGCACANTGGTGAAGTTGATGTTGTTGGTCCCCCATCATGGCAGGGAGGGAGCACCCATGTGGACAAAGTAGAGTGAAGTGAAGTTGGTATGTGTTTGCTGTGAAACTGGTGTTTGTAAACGATTACAGGGCCTTGTAATCGATTACACGAATCATATCAAGGATTTGGACATCCTGTTCAACATAAGGAGCCACCAGATTCCAAATGGGGGACCAGAGTGTGATTTTAACCAAATGCATCCTTGCAACTTTGGTTCTTGGTTCCAGAGTCAACACACTGGTCAAGTTGATGTTGTTGGTCCCCCATCATAGACACCATCTGTGTCTGGTATTTAGGAAAACCTCTTCAATGGCATTCGCCATTGCCCTGCATTGATCCGTTATAATGGCTATTGGGGCCTTATTTCCCATGCATCTCAACCAAGATTCAAACAACCACACAAAGGATGCAGTGTCTTCGGAAGAAAGCAATCCACATCCAAGTAAAATTGAGTAACCATGATTGTTAACGCCTACAAATGGCGCAAAGGGCATGTCATACTTATTTGTCAAGTAAGTGGTGTCAAACAACACAACATCACCAAATTCTTCACAAGCTACTATACTTCTTGCGTCTGCCCAAAACACACTACATATTATATTCCCTTCATCCAATGCAATGTCGTAGAAGAATTCGTTGTTCAATGCTTTCATGGATGAAAAGTGTTTTAGAAGGGCTTGACCATCATCGTCCTTACATAAAGATCTTTTGTGTTGCACAATGTAATTCCGTGCATCACGTTCCACGAAATCCATATTCTCAAATCCACCAACATCACTAACAATGCTAAGGAAACTCTTATTAATGCGAACGCCCGCATCATCATTCACTTGCAACATATGCTTAGCTTGTATGCTAATTTTTCTATTCCCAGGAATCAACTTAGATGTATTAGGGCATAGTTCATGACTGTGATCTAAGACGACGCTCTTTATAACCCAATAACTGTCTTTCCTTCCAATGGTAATGCTAGCTGGACATTGATTTGTTTGACTTGCATGTGTTTTCACCTCTGGTTTAATGGAAGACACATATTTGCCTTCTCTGGAACAAACTAATCACAAATAGTACACATTATTTTCGTTATCCTTCTTTGATGATCTTGTCCTTACAACAAAACCACATGTAATGGCGTAATTTGTGTAGAATTTTTTGGCATCTTCCAGTGATTTAAAACACATATTTATCCTAGGTTCGTTGTCTATAAACATTTCATTAGGCTCAGCACCATGTTCATAGCAATGATGCACGTCTTTCTCATGACTTGTGCTTGTAGCCGTCATACTTAGCAAACATAAGTCTGATAAAAAAGAAAACTATAACAAATTTGGTTTCAAAATTCGAAACGTGTTCAATGAAATATGATTAACATTCCTATCTAACACCCCAAGTAAATAACGGGTCCCTAACATTAAAGAAGATAGAATGAAATTAATTGTCATCTTAAATGAAAGAAAGACATTAATACCTACGAAGTGGCTTAAAGGAAGTTGTTGTGGTCCTCACCAGCCAACTACAGAGCCTATGTCCTTAAATGAGGTTGCACCATACTTCACCAAACTCCACACCTGGGCCATAAACACTATGCCTTCATTGAAGAGAGTTAGGTGGTTCGAGCAAGTTATGGTGGAAAATTTATGGTAGCTGATGGAAAGGTTTTGGAGGGAAGAAGTGTCTGTTGGAAGGACTTGAAGAAAAGTTAACAACCTATGAGAAATGAAAAGCCAATATTTCTTGACCATCCTTGCATTTAATTGTGACATAAAAAAGGTATTCTCTCTCCTTACCCACAATAAATGCAGCTCACTTTCCCTTCCAAACATTTAATGCAATGTCAATCAACCAAGTTATTACACTACTTCTTTCATTAATATGTGACATAAAGTGAGCGGCTCGGTGACCAAGTTATCTATCATCATTAAATCCTACATCAAAGTAGAAATAGCCTTAATTTAACATTTTTTAATAAAAGTGAATGCATCCAGATGTCTTTATATATCTCCCTCATACCCTAACCCTTATTGCATCCAACACTTCATTGTAGTTGTGAGTTCACTTATTCATGAGTTGATTTATCATTTTTTTATTTTTTATTTACATGATACTTCGTCATGCCATGTTGTACTGTTTTATAACCTCCATTCGGACTCACTTGCAGCTTATCAAAGGAGTACCATGGATGCTTGGGANGACCTCGTCTATGATGATGACGTACTGGAGTCATTTCTTAAAAAATGTGATTCTTCTTCTTCTCTTATACCTGGTCCTGCGGGTAATGTTCAGGCGGCCATGCTGAATAGGATAACTACTTCAGGGGGAAAATCCACACAGGAATTTGCTAATGATGTTGCCAAGGCAACATATGAAAGAGATTTTACCTCCAATGCATGGAAGTGGGCTGAAATGTTCATTGAACACCACGGTACAAACAATACAACTGAAATATGAACTTTATTAATGTAATTGCTTATTAGATTATGTGTGTTTTTGCAGGTCTAGTAACTGATGACAAAATAGAGAACATCAATTCACTAAAAGAAGCAAAGGGAATGGACATACTTCCGGTTGTTGCTTGCTTAATAAAGGAATGCAAGCCTACAGGTCTGGGGGACATGCAGTTGACTGTAAAGGTATTGTTTTTCTAAATGAATGAATCGTTTTTCTGAAAAAGTAGCTAATCATTCATTGAATGTGAGCAGGATCCATCACGTACCATGAAGGCTTCAGTGCACCATAAAGTTCTTGAAGATCCTGAATTTGGAGATAACCTTCGAGTTGGATCTGTCATGATACTGAACCTTTTAAACCAATAATGCAGTGCTTCATTTTAAATTTGTCATTTAATTACATATCATGTGCTTTGTTATACTAGTTATATATTTAACTATTATTTAATTTTATTTTTGTTCAAATAGGGTAAATCCTTTTGTGCATTTAGGCCGAACCACTACCTGAATATCGTTCACCGCAATGTAGTCAAGGTCTTTCCCCCTGAAATTAGTCCTCCATCAGCTGAACTAGTGAAGGAAACTCCAAAACCGGTCATTCGACTTCCAATGTGGGCTGAGAACAATGACAAAGTGGATGCCATCCTCCGTAAATTTGTTCGACCAAGTGACCAACCATCAACATCTACCAATGAACCTGCAACATCATCCAATGAACACCCAACTGACCAACCACCAACATCAACCAATGAACCACCAACATCATCCAATGAACCACCAAATAACCAACCATCAACATCAGGGAATCAACCTCAGTAGTTAAAATGACATATGCTTTTAATTCTATTATCTTATGCAGGTTAAATTATGTCTTTACTGGATTACTGTAATAGTATGTTATGACCTCTAAAATTCGTGCTTGGATGACTGTAATTTTATTAAAGTAGAGTACTTCAGTGTTGTTATTGTGGACGTTTTAATATTTTGAACATGTCAT
>NC_028351.1:34671224-34689159 GCF_000741045.1 Vigna radiata var. radiata
CAAGACATGCAACCTTCAATTTCATTTGCAAAACACCCTAATTCCTATGGAACATTCATACATTTCACATAACAAACAACCTGGACATCAAACATAAATCAACAATCATGTATACATTGCTAATAACCATTCTTGAAATCATTATTCTTATTCAAATAAAAATTTGTACAGAGTCTTCAAATGTCTAAAACAATCCTATTCGAATAACAANATGTAAACTGTCTGCATATACAAAGTACATAACAAGAAAATTAAATTGTCTGCTTATATAAAGTACATTGTATTGTGAAACTAAAATAAACTACATTTCTACACTTAACAACTAGCCTACAACAATTCATAGACATCTAGCGCATCCATTAATCTTATGTTCTCCTCGTCCAGGATCCATTCAGTTACATATCGCTTTCTGATTGCAAGCAATGCCTCCTGAAATGTAATTATTTTACTTGTCAAATGAACCAAATCATTTAAAATACACAAAGTAGTATTGTTTCTTACGTTTGAGTATTGTGGCATGCTTTTCCCATTGAATTTTTCCTCTCCATCCCAAAGTTCCATAGCTTGTAACATTATAACTCCACAGTCATGTCTAAAACAATAAAATGTATAACATCAACCACTTATGATACACTACATCAATTAAAGTAACATCATTATAAAATGAAGGCTTATAACAACTTACAGATTTGGCTGGGATGGGATATTCGGTTGTACAACAGACAAAGGTCCAATACTCCCTTTCGGTCTGTTTTACAACATGCAAAAAAATCGGGCAAGGTTTTCGGCCTATGGAGTCAAATTAAGAATTAGACATTAGCAATACATCATTACATGGAAGTGAATAACAACATGCAAATGGGCTCACACATACCACAACAATGTCAATCTTTTTGCAGTTTCTTATGCCCTTCCCCAAAGAATCAATAACATATATTTGCAATGTGCTAATTTTTACAACATAGCACCACCAATGATCATGATGGCAAAAAGGAAGAAACAACTACAAACAAAAATAGAACAAAGTCAACAGATGAACAGCTGCTATATGAACAAAGTCACACACCACCACAAACAAAGTAAAAAAAGAAAAACCTCACTCATAAAGTCAGCTGTTGGAATCTCTGCAAGGCTAAAGTGCCCCGCACGCAAACAACTCCTGTAATTATGATCAGTAAACACACGACGGTTTTTTGGCATTCTATTGTAATCACTGATTATAAGGTCTTGCGAATACGATGAAATACATCAATCATAAATGCCTAACACATACAAAGTCAAAAGAAACTGAAAATAAAACATTCAAACCCAATAGGTTACCGCATATAAGGAACTAAAAAGGATCCTCTTCACAACCCCCGTCCTCCTTTTCTCAAAGTGCATAAATATGGTGGTTGCAAATAGCACCAACTACACATTCAAAATCAATCATTGATTCCAAATTATAAAAACAGTATAAATGAACAAAGGACAAATAACACTAACCATGTTATCAATGTATTTGTAAGGAGCTAAGGTATGAATAGATGTTGTGCTCAGTGTCTGCCCAATTATTTCACACACGATCCTGATTAAAAACAAATGTACTTTTCAATAAATAACTATTCCCAAACCAATACATTAAACAAAATTATCATAACTTACCTATGCGGTCTATCCCTTACGCCCACGACGATGTAGAGTTGGTCAGCATTGACGTTAGGCTTTGGATCACCACGAACTGCACGAAGAGGTACGATTGCCATTGCTTGCAGTGGCTCCGATTCTTCATACTCAACAATATGAACAACGTTTACAACTTGTTGTTCAACTTCAGCCATAGGTTCTTCATTGAAGGCTTCTTCATTGAACGGTTCTTCATTAACTCCATGTAAAGGTTCTTCATAACCTCCACCTAAAGNTTCTTCATTACCTCCACCTAAAGGTTCTTCATCACCTCCACCTAAAGGTTCTTCATCAACTCCTCCAACACCTTCTTCATTCACAATTGGAATTTCACGAATTTTAAATAGCTCATTCTTCAAAAAAACTAGCCTTGAAGACAACGCCATCATTTCTTCATTATTCTTCTTCAATGTCTCCTCAAGGTTTGCTTCAAAGGTGCCATCATCTGAGCTATCATCTACAGCTTCATCAACTCTACATCGTTTTGGCAACTGCGGTACACCTATCCCTCCATCAAACAACTCAAATGCAGCTTTGATTTCGGGCAGGTCACGGACACGCTCCCCAAAGTACCACTCAGACGTAAACTACAAACATGCAAACATATTAAAGACTTCATTCAAATCATCAATATTTATAAGAAACTTAAATCAAGTACTTACTTCAGCAGTCCGAAATATATCGTCAATAATTTCATATGACTGTGCCTTATACCAGAACCAACTCAGCATGCGAGGGAAATCCCTATTGATTCGATTTCCATCAAGGGAAAATCTCTCCACCGCCTAAGCCTACAATATGATGAAAATCTTCACTAACACATATATCAAAATGTACAAAATTCATATAATTGACTTCAACAACTACAACGAATTTTACCTGCAATACCGCAACATTGCCACTTAGACTCAGTGAACTGCGGATTCGTCTAACCATTATTTTTTTCATGCCTTTATTCAAACTATCAACTAGGTGTTTATGTACACCGGTAGCCCAATCATATAAACAGAGGCTATCTAGGTCATCTAACACTCTTGATGGCATGTTAGCAACTATCTTAGACTTTCTAGGAAAGAAAAACACAACCAAACAAACAAATATATACAACCTACAAACAACATCAATGTCTGTGTTTTTGTCTAAAAGAATCACATTAAACACGTCAACCAAGTCTTTCAAAGACGTGCTTTTTCTGTTAAACATTTCTCCAACCAAACCTTCTATACATTCATCAAACGGTACTTCTAAACCACCTATACCTAAACTCGTCGTCATGAAAACATCTAAAACNGTAAATGGAACCAATTGATGACTCAGCCTAAAGCTAACGTCATGCCCGGCCCACCTACATACCATCACCTTAATTAACTCACAGTTTATGTCCACATCCTCAAGTAGGTACACACACCACCTAAAAGGTGTCATAGCAATTCGTTGAACATGATCTTTTCTCAACAAACGATTCATTCCAAAAATATAAGATGAATCCAAAGAAGTACGAACCCTCCACTACAAGACATAAAGAAAACATTGTTAATATTAACAACAAAGTATCCAACTAAATAAAAGTAAGAAACTTTATCTTACCTTTGGGATTCCGGAAGCCATTCCAACTGAACACAAAATCAAAACACCAAAGAGGCCAAATATCAATACTTGGTTAGGGTTTACAAAAATAAAATTAACCCCTAAACAACAACATTATAATGAGAAGCGAAATGATACACAAAAACCCAAAACACCAAAACGCGAGAATGCCAGCAAATGACGAAACAAAGACGAAGCCCAACCAAACTAAAAACGACATACCGACACTACGGGCTTACCTTCTCAATGATCGCCTTCCCCTGCTTGAGATAAAACGAAAGGAACGCAACAATGGAGATGGTGGCAAACGAAAGACGAAGGGACCTGTTGGAGAGAAAACGAAACTGTTCACAACAAAAGTAAAAGACGAAAACGAAACCGCCAAATCAAAAATCATATTCAATATTTCATTATATCACTTCTACCCCCGTCAATTTATTACAAAAGCTTTTTCAATTTAAAATAAATAATCCAATAGAAATTTGACTACTAGACGGTGTCAAATGTGGGTGTTAAACAAACATTTTCTTTATAAAAAACCTGTTCACGAGCTGTTGTTCCTATTATTGGCCGCTCGGCTTTATCAGTGGGTGACATTGGTGTAGCTTCGTATTCCTTGTTGATCGTCTGGACCTATCTAGCATAAAATGTTATAAGAGGTTGTCCAGTACACATATTAAAGTAATATTTTTTTCAAGCATTAAAACTGACATCTCCCCATAATTTTTTAAGAATTTCTTGTATTACTTACAAGGTGATACTGACTATTTTAGCATCTCTTGATCTCTCCAAATAATTTTACATCATTTCTTTATTTAAGTTCGGTCTACCTATTGATATTTTGAAACCAACTTTTAAATGTGAAGAATTATATATTAAAAATAAGTTCAGTTTTGATATAAATCATGAATTCACTCTTGATTTTTAATTGGATTGAATTTTTTAACTAACAACACATCCACAAAGTAAATTTTTAACTGCATTAACTTTTAATTAAGTTTAGATTTTATTTGATTTGAGTTCATTCATCCAAAAATGTAAAGTAGTAGACAAATTAAAAAATAAAATAAACAATTCACACAATTTTATAATTTTGTGTAGCAATTCTAACGATTATTCTAAACCATTATCATTCATAGAATTTAAATTGGAAATAATATGTAAAATGTTAAGATTTTACAACTTTACGAATTAAATATCGATTTTAACATAATAATTGAAGATGATAAAAGTTTTAGTGCTGAAATGTGCACTCTAATTAATATTGGCAGAAAATATTCAGTTGATTAAATTCAGGCTAAAATTCCAGAGTTTCTTAGCCAACTCAATATCCCTTCCTTTTGAACCTACTTTCGCCATTTTATTATCTGCAAAATACTCTCCACTAATTCCCCTAACTTCAGGGTGCAATGCTACATAACATGTTGTTGATGCTCCCTGCAATAACATCGGACAAGATAAAGAAAAAATTAATGCTTTTTCATTAATATAAAAATATATTCAAATAGATTATTGACTAATTTAAATAATAATTTAGAAAACCTTTACATAGGCATATTATATGTAGATAGATAGTATCAATTTAAGGATTAAAGATGTTTTTGATCCCTTAATTAATTTTAAGTGAAAATTGTAATTAGTTTTTCTAAACCAATTTAGTCTTCCATCTTTAAAACTATTTTGATTTAGTCTTTTTAATTAAATTTTCTTAAATTTATTTGATATTTCAAACATTTTTTTAGTTAAAATTTATTTAAAAAAATTAAATCTATATATTTCTAAAGTTGAAGATAAAATTAGATCAAAATTTAAAAAAAAAAATCTATTTTCAATCTCCTAACTCACCCGTTCGACATTTTTAAATGCAAAACCTATCAACTTCTTAAGTACAGCTGCAAGTCCTGCATAAAACATGCATGCAACTGTCATGGAAATAAACCAGCAAATGTTGAGAATGTAAACCAAAACTCCTAACGACTTTAACTATTTTTTATCAGTTAGACGCTTCCTATGTCTTGGATATATACCCTATTTTGTACATTCATTTTTTGGTTAATGAGAAATAGCACGACTCGTTTCTCTCCCTCTCGGTTATTCTTTCATATTATGCATAATACAATAGGTTACTATCATAAAATAACAATGGTACTCAGAGCTGAAGGTTGCGAAAGCTGGTTAAATTCTGTAACGTCTAAGAACACGATTCAAGAAGAAGAGATGTGTGATGGTCGGATTAATTCACAGCAACCTACCGATATTTGATGGTAAAGATTATGATGACTAGTGTGTGAAAATGAAAGCTATTCTTGGATTTCAAAAAGTCGATTGGATAGTAAAGAAAGGTCTTCAAGAACCTTTGAAAGGCGACTCAGAAGAGGTGAAGAGGCTATACAAAGAAAACAGAAGACTTGACTACAAGGCAAGGATGCTGCTACTCATCAATGTATTTCTGCCTCAATCTTTCAAATGGTATCGAAAGCTACTACGACCAAAGAAGTCTGGGATATTGTGCAGGATGGTTCCGGAAACTCTGGCAAGGTGAAAAAGGTCTATTTACAGTCCTTACAGAGGCAATATGAACTCCTATGCATGGGGGAGCAGGAAACAGTGGTCAAGCATATTGGAAGAATTTAAGTTGTGGATAATGTTATGAGAGCATGCGATAAGGTTGTGAAGGACAAAACGATTGTCGAGAAAATACTTCGAAACTTGACACCACAGTATGATCATTTTGCTGTTGCTATAGAGGAACGCAAGGATCTTGAGCCAATAAAGATGGAAGAGCTGCAAAATTCCCTTGAGGCGCATGAACAAAGATTGATTGAGAGAAAGAATGCAGAAAAGATCCTGACGCAAGGAACGAATCAGGCGTTGCAAGCAAGGAGTAATCAAATTTTCAAGAGTTGTGGAAATCACGTGGTGGACGTAATGGCGGTAGAAGCACAAAACCCTCTAATCAAAACAACGAAGAGAATGGAGGTGAGCAGAAGGAGGGAAGCAATAGAGGGGGTAGACATTCTAGAGGTAGAGGAAGAAAAGGGTACAACAAAAGAAACATTCAGTGTTATACCTGTAGCAAGTTTGGACACTACTCCTCAGAGTGCTGGTACAACGAATCCGCAAAGAAGACCAAGAATGATGAAGTAGCAAATCTGGCACAAAATATTTGTGATTCAGAATAAGATCACGTGTTGTTGATGAGCATTACAAATCAAGTTAAGAAGAGATGTGCATAAGGATAGTGCGAGAAAGGTGTGGCTGTATGGTAGAACACGTATTGCAACTGGGTGTCATGCAAGTGTGTGTAGTAGTTGCATCGACCATGCGTCGCTCTCGAAGGAGATGAGTCATGCAGCGAATGTTACAGAAGCTGAACATGTGATGTTGTCAAGTGAACACAAACATGTTAAGAACGATTCATGTTGGTATTTAGACACTGGATGTTCTAACTACATGACAAGAAGAAGAGAATGGATAGTGAATCTTGATCCAAGAATTAAAAGCAATGTTAGGTTTGCGGATGATAGCACTGTGACAGTGGAAGGAGTTGGCAGAGTGTTGATCACGTGTAAGAATGGTGGAGTCACATATATGGACGACATGCTATACGTACCTACGATGAAAAGCAATTTGTTAAGCCTAAACAGCTCCTGGAGAAAGCCTATGCCATGTCAATGCATAAGAATGTTATAGAAGTGTTTGACAAGAAGCAACGACTTGTTATCAAGGCTCCGCTAGCCAAGAATAGGACGTTCAAGGTAAATCTGAAGTAACAGCAATACAATGTCTGCCTTCGTTGAATGTTGAAGAAGAAAGTTGGGTATGACATTATAGATTTGGGCATTTGAATTTCAAAAGCATGAGTTTCTTAAACAACAAAGAGTTGATAAAAGGTGTGCCTTTGATAAACACTCCAAAGAAGATTTGTGAAGGGTGAGCTATGGGAAAACAAGCCAAAAGAAAGTTCAAGAAGTTTGCACCTAAAAGAGCTAAACAGCCACTCGGTGTAGTCCACTCAAATGTGTGTGGCCCCTTCGAATTACCAACACTTGGAGGTAATAGATATTTCCTAATTTTTGTTGATGAATGGACTAGGAAGATATGGGTTTATCTTTTGAAAGAAAAGAAAGAAGTTTTCTCATGTTTTATTAAATTTTGTGCCATGGTGGAGAGGCAATCAACCCTACAAATGAAGTTTTTCAGAACTGATGGAGGTGGAGAATTTAATTCTGGGGAGATGAACAAATTCTGTGATGAGAAGGGAATTGTACACGAGGTTGTTGCTCCATACACACCTCAACACAATGGCTTGGCCTAAAGGAGGAATAGAACGCTAGTTGAAATGACCAGATGCTTGATTAAGGGGAAGAATCTTCCACATAGCTTATGGGGAGAGACTGTCTCCACAACAGCCTATTTGTTGAACAGAAGTCCAACAAAAGCCTTGGCAAACTACACTCTAGGAAAGGCGTGGTCTGGAATCAAGCCATCAGCAGATCACCTGAGGATATTTGGATCTGTGTGTTACAAACACGTTCCAACAGGTGCATACAGATTATACAGTCCAAAGAAGAATGAGATTGTGATTAGCATAGATGTATTGATAGACGAGTATGCTACATTCAATTGGCTGGAAGTAGAAACTGATTTGAATCCTAGTGTTGTTGCATCTAGCTAGCTGGAGGAGAAAAGGCTTGAAGAGACTGAACATATAGTTGCTAATGAAGAAGTTAACAATAGAAGATAACAAAGAGCTCGGTTCCCCTCAACAAGACTTGCGGATCATGAGGTGTTCACGGATAATGAGATTACAGATTCAGGTGATCTTGTTATTTTTCCTTCTTAGCCGATGCTGAAACACTCACGTGGAAGCAAGCTTTTGATATAGAAGAATGGAAAAAAGCGATGATGGAAGAGTTGAAAGCAATTTAGAAGAATAAAACTTCGGAAATGGTGGAGCTGCCTCGATATAGGGATGGCAATGGGTCGGGTCGGGCACGGATAGTGCCTACCCGCTACCCGGCCTGCTAAGTAAAATTGTGCCTGATACACGCCCCGCTACCCGTTGGATACACGTTATCCAAACTCCAGAAAAAAAAATATAAATAATAAACAGGTAATAAAAAAAAACTGTTGGACTGGCCCATTTAGTCTCTTTTAGATCAGAAACCACTGGGGTTTCTTATTCTCAAACAAAGAGAGCAGCCTAGCCACCACCACCTCCTCTAATAACCTCTGCACTCTCTATAACCTACCACCACCACCTTCTTTTATCGATGCCGCAACAGCTCCCGACCGCACCATTAGCGGTGCCACCATGTTTCCCGGCTTCACTGCCGTCGCCATTACCTTTCTCTTCTCCCTGTACAGCGCGTCAAGGTGGAAATAAGGGTACGTTTTCAAATCTTCCTCCGCTTGTTGCTTTCGTTCACTTTCTTGAAGTACTTGTTGATGTTCTCCCACTTTTCTTTTCTTTGCACCTTTTCGCGTTTCAATTGTATCTAAGCTTCCTCATCGGGGATGAGATCTCTTCCCATACGTTCTCCTGATACCTTGCATCTAGGTTCCTTTGGAGCGGTAGAAGGCGGCAGAACAAGGCAACTTTGCCTGATTCTAATTAGAAGAAGAAACCCTAAAAAGGGATTTTATTCTGATTTGAAAAAAAACCTAAAAAGTGATTTAGGCTTGGCCCAATTTTAGAAAGCAGATTCAACAGAAAAGAAAGTCTGATAAAAAATAATTAAAGGATAAATTTGTAATTTTATTTCTCTAACGGGTAGCGGGTACCCCGGGTACGGATAATGTGATACCCGAACCCGACCCGTTAACAAGCGGGTATTAAAATACCCGCTACCCGTGGGTACCTTTTACTCGCGGGTACTAAATACCCGTAGCAGATTTTATCCGCAGATACCCGCGGGTACAGGTTTTTTTGCCATCCCTAGGTGTATAAAACTAGGTATAAACAGGATGGCAGCATAGCTAAGTTGAAAGCTAGACTGGTTGCAAACGGGTTCTTGTAGAAGCCTAGAGTTGATTTCACTGATGTTTTTGCACCAGTTGCAAGGCTAGAGACCGTGAGACTCGTTGCTATTGTTACAAGTCTGAAAGGTTGGAAGATATGCCAAATGGATGTGAAGTCAACGTTTTTGAATGGCCCTTTAGAAGAAGAAGTATACGTGAGACAACCACCTGGATTTGAGAAGAAAGGTGAGGAGTGGAAAGTATATAAGTTGAACAAAGCCTTGTATGGGCTTAGACAGGCACCCCGGGCCTGGAACACTCATATTAATTCTTGGCTTATTAAACTTGGATTCCAAAAGTGCACGATTGAGTTAGGAGTCTATGTGAAACAAATTGAACAACATGGTGTTCTATTGATTTGTTTGTACGTTGATGATTTGCTTATAACAGGGAGTTCAACAAAAGCAATTAAGGAGTTTAAGACCAGAATGAAAGGAGAATTTGAAACGACTGATCTTGGTAATCTGAGTTATTTTCTTAGACTAGAATTTTTCCAAACTTTTGATGGTATGTTTGTGCATCAAAAAAGATATATTAGTGAAGTCTTGAGGAGATTTGGCATGGAAGGTTGCAACAGCGCTAATATACCAGTTATGGCAAACACAAAGCTGCCTATCCAGGCAGATGATAGAAAGGTTGATGCTACCTTGTTTAAAAAGATTGTAGGATCACTTAGGTATGTATGTAATAGTAGACCGGATATAAGTTATGGTGTTGGGCTAGTGAGTAGATTCATGAGCGATCCCAAACAATCCCACCTTTCTACTGCCAAACATATATTGCGCTGTCTAAAAGGAACAACAGTGCAAATGGAGTTTTAAGAGTTTAGAATGATTCAGATTGGTGTGGAGATCAAATGGATAGAAAGAGCACATATGGCTACTTGTTCAAGTATATGGGAGCATCAATTACCTGGTGTTCAAGGAAGCAGAATGTTGTAGCACTCTCATCCTGTGAAGCCGAATATATAGCTTTAGTTGAGACTACGTGCCAATGTGCTTGGTTGGAGACAATCCTAGATGAAATGAAGATTGAATGATGTAAACCAATACATCTATTGATAGACAATAGATTGGCCATTAGTCTATCCAGAAATCCTGTTTCTCATGGCAGGAACAAACACATAGAAACCAAGTTCCACTACCTGAGAGATCAAGTTGGCAAAGGAAGGTTGGAACTAGTATAGTGTCCCACAAAAATCTTCACCAAAGCTTTAAGACAAAGAAGATTTGAGAAGCTGTTAAATTGTTTTGGAGTTAAATTATAAAGAGTTTAGTTTTAGAGGGGTGTGTTGAGAATGTAAAACAAAACTTCTAAGGGCTTTAACTGTTTTCTGATCAGTTAGACGCTTCCTATGTCTTAGATATATACCCTGTATTGTACATTCATTTTTTGGTTAATGAAAAATAGCACAACTCGTTTCTCTCCCTCTCGATTATTCTTTCATCTTCTGCATAATACACTAGGTTACTGTCATAAAATAACAGCAGAAACAATTGCTGGAAAAAGAAAAAGAGAAAGCTAAAACCAACAACTAAGCTTAATTGTAGTTACCAGAGTGGAAGTAGTAACGATGAATATTGGTGATAATGGCTCCTGGATGAACAGAATTAGCAGTAATATCTACTCCATCTTCCTGCTCACCATATCAAAGAAGTAAATTACATATATAAGACGCATTGAACAAGTTAACATAAACCGTAATAACATCTGCCTCAGGAATTATGATGGAATACTATAGATATTAACATACCTTAAGACGTCTTGCAAGTTCATTGGCATGTAAAATGTTAGCAAGCTTTGACTGAGCATATGCACAAAACTTGCTATAACTGTACACAAAGAACCAAAAATAATGAACAACATAAAACCCTTATCCTGCATGCGTAACACAACACAAAATCACATTTATATGCTTAACTTTAAATGCAAATTAAAAAACTGTACTGTCTCAAATTTTATCTAAGTTAATTATGTACACATTTAGGTTAAGAACTGTGTCAATTTCTTATGTGACTGGTTGATTTTTAATAGATAAATTCATTTTTTATAAAGAAAAGAAAAAGAAAATTCCAGAATAATTTATCTTAATTTATAGGTTTAAACTCTTTTATGTCCCTAAGTTAAGTTCTGATGTTCAGTATAGTCTTCGTTTTAAAAAATGTCTACCTTTAGTTCCTATGATATGAAAAATGTATCAAATCAGTCCTCATGACAGCACTTAATGAACAATAAATCACAAGTTTTCATACCTAGGTATCCAATATTTTGTGATTTATTACCGCAAAGTGTTATGAACAACAAAACACTTAATGAAAAACTTGTGATTTGTTAACCAATAGGACTGATTTGATACATTTTTCATATTATAGAGACTAAAGGTTGACATTTTTAAAAGCGGTGACTAAACTGAACATCAGAACTTAACTTAAGGACCAAAAAACGGTTTAAACCTAATTTGTATTTTTACAACTTCTTACCTTGATTCATCATTAATTTTATCGAAACGGATTCCTCCACGATAGGATAATCGATAAGCACAGGAGGTGACATTAATAATTCTTCCTTCTCGCATACTTTCATGTGTTGTTTTCTTCATAGTATCTAACAACAGATTTGTTAAAAGAAAATGGCCTGCATGTGGGGTATTGTGTCAGTTAGAAGAGTTCGATTCAAGTCCAATAACATAAAATCCTCGTATTAGAATTATAAAAAAAAAAATATTTCAAAATATTATTTTCAATAGTAACCGTTAGACTTTAAAAAAATCTAAACTTTTTTTAATACTATTTGTTTTATGTTTTCAAGAAAAAATAAATTTTAAAAAATATATCATTCTTAAGTTTATTTTTCTAAATTCTTTAAACGTATTTGAAAGAGTCATGATATTTTAAACTATCCCAAACTATATATTATGAGGTTTTAGAAGGACTACATTGTATCATGTTGTGAAACATTTGATAGGTTCTACTTACCTATATGATTAGTAGCAAATTGCAGTTCAATATTGTCCTCAGACAGCGTGAAAGGGGTTCCATATATTCCTGCATTGTTTCTTAAATTGCAAAAAATAAGGCGCAACATTAGTACTCCATTAATTGTTTTCTTAAATTATTAGAATAAATATGTTATGCAGAGAGTGTGATTGCCTGTTTTATTAGATCCGAGTCTATCTATTCAAGATTCATTATTCTTCTTTACATGGTCACAAATATTTCTTTACTATTTGTAAATGAATTTTTCAATTTTAGATAAATATAATTAGAACTTTCATTCATATGAAAAACAACATATTATTAAAATAAATGTAGATAAATCACTTCTATATCACAAAAAATAATAATAAAAGAATTTATTGAAGCAAAATATACGTCCACAAATAAAAAAGAAAATATTGAATAAGAGAAACAAAATAACTAATTATATATATTATCCATTTAATTATATTTTATTCTCATATACATTAATTGGTTGAGTAAAATATATAATAAATTACAACTAGCTTAAAATAGATATCCTTAACTCATACTTATAGCTAGGTTTTTAATTTTAAATAAAAAATTAATCAACAATTCAAATAAGTCTCAATCTTGAATTTATATAAAAAATGTGATCAGAAGTTGTTTATACTTACATAAGAATGTTCAATGGAAGAGCAGATGAAATGAAGTTTGATGCAAACTTTCTAACAGATGCCATTGAACTAAGGTCTAATTCCATGTAATCAAGTTTAGCAGTAGGAATCTCTTTAAGCATTCCTTCTTTAACATCTTTTGCAGTAACCAAATTTCTGACTCCCATTATTACATGAACACCACGCATAGCAAGAACACGAGCAGTCTCAACGCCAATACCACTGGTTGCACCTGTTTGTTCTCATTGTCAACAACATCATAAATGTACAAACAAAAAGAGAAACAGATTCCAAAATTTGCCGTATAGTTAGTTATTGACCTTAAGCTTAATTTATTCTTGTTAAAAAGAAGAAACAATAATTTTAATTTTCTTGAAGAAAAAAGAAGTGAACACCTGTAACAATCGCAGTGAGGGAAGTGCCATGGATTCCTTCAGTAACTTGTTCAGCAGTCGAAGCAGATGAAAACGCAGAACCCTTTCTTCTGCTCATTCTGTGTTTTTTTCTTCTGTCTCTGAATGAAAACGCTCTCAGCAAAGAAAATATAAAACTCAGTTATAGCCGCTTCTCTTATTTATATATATATATATATATATATATATATATATATATATATTTGAATATTGATTACGTGTCAATCGGTGATTGATCGTAAATTACTTCTTAATCAATAATAATAATCATAAACACTATTATAGAGTAATTTACGAACACGTAATAATGTCCAAATGTTATCAACAAAATGTTGTCTAAATATCATTATGATATATATATATATATATATATATATATATATATATATATATATATATATATATATATATATATATATATATAAAAGTAATATTGATAATCCAAATAACACTAATGCGTATTATTGATAAGTCTAATGGGAAGGCTAAGAGGAACCGGGTCCATGATTGATGATGATAATTGTTGTTTAACTATCTATCTAATAATTGCAAAAATATTAAATCATATACTCGGTTGACTAAATGTGTTAGTAAATGTCATACATTACATTATAGTAATTGCTAACATGTTACACATGCCGTATAGTTATCTCTGACCTTAAGCTTAATTTATTCTTGTAATGTCACATATAGGAATAGGTATAGGTATGTATATATTTGTAATATAATTATTGATGAAGACGATCTGTATATCCAGAGAGAGAGAGAAAGGAGTAGCAACCAGTTAAGGAGAAAAAAGAACTCGTAGTTGTTTCAAATAGTCCATATACATAAATAATCGGTTAAAATAAAAGAAAATTATACTCAAAGCATCCAATAAATATTTATTTGTGTGAAATGAAGCAGAAATTACCTTTTGATTGTACTGAATTTTTTGTCAAACTGTGTTCGAAAGCTCAATAACAGTGGGCGAGCAGAAATAGTAAAAAAATGTTCTCTCTTACAATGTTTTTTAAGCGATAAAACAACATATGACCTTGGACCTTCTAGTAGGCCGACGTCTAATGGGTACTTATATGACCGTCAGGCATATAAAATGTTATATGGAACAAAATATTTTTTCAATTCAGGTTTTTAATAATTCCAACATAGTTTGATGACAGTTATTCAACTTAGTCGACTTCTAAAGTGAGTGTTTCTTCCTACACTTCACTTCACTCGCTTAATCCTGCATCTCCTATTATTCGTATTTCCAACTTTAACTCTGTCAGAAGGAATATTTTAATTTTAAAAAAAAAAGCTGCAAAGCATGTTAATATGTCAACACGTCAGAAAGAGTGTTGTAGTCTATCAGCGTACTACTGGAACATTACAGGTTGCTCGTAGATCCGTTGAGGAGTATGAGGCTAATACTAGTAGAGGTGCTCGTCATGTGCGTGAATGAGCATCATTTTCTTGAAGGACATCCTTATATATGTTTATTTTTTAATCTTTTTTTAATGTGATGTTTACTTATATTTTGAGTATTTATAATGCATATTTTTGTATAGTTTCCATATTTTGACTATTTTTAATTTTTTGAATGCGTTAATATGAATCGCCTTCGTTGAATCAAATTATATAACGAGACACAATTCAAATAATTCAATTAATACGACAATCAATTGAAAACAATGAATTAATACAAAAAATATTTACAATTGAATAAATAAATTAGTATATAACAAACTTCATTTCAGTCTTCTCCAAGATCTACATAAGTTCTATTAACTTCCATTAATTCCATAAATGATTGCATCCTATGTGTATAAAATGATGACCATGCTCGCGCCTATGAGTAACAATGGTTTGAGGAAATGATGTCCTCCATGGGTGAAACATATGAATTATTTTATTGAGTAACTGTGTTTGCAGAGTAGGAATATATATAGCAGTATAGTATAAGGTCTATTACAACTCAACAGTAACAATGTAATAGAAATAGAATAATAGGATGGGTCGGTGATGTTTATCCAAAGTTGGAAGTATAAGATTCAACCTGTGACAGAGAAGAATCAGAATGAATAGGAATTTCAGAGAGAAATAGCCAAAGGAGTCTAAAAGGTCAGAGAAGAAGACTATACTGGGCATAATTTCCCCCTCCAACGTAATCCCCTAAGTATCCCCCTCCCGTGCTGGCATGTAATCGTTTTCTGGTGTAAGGATTCTTTGTTATCACCTGGCTCATGCTTGCATTATGTGTGCAATCTCCTTTCTGCCCTTAACCTATTTATGCATGTTATAGTAACAGACAACCATCTTGTAATGGAAACTTAATATTAGTAAATGAATCATAATGGGTAATGGTTATGGTATAATAAAAATGGAAGTTTACCTGTACAAAATGGCATCCATTAACATATCCAATGCATAAGATCCGATGTTATCTAATAAAAATAGGTCACTTACTACGTTAGAATCTTCTAAACATCTACTTCTTTGTGTAAAGACCTGAATGGAATGGGCCAAGGGCTATTGGGCCTTGTGTGAGGTACCCAGGCCCTAAAGGTTAAGACCTTGACCTTAGAAAGGGCTTTTTAGAAATCTGATTTCATAAGCAACCTTACGCTTCTCTCTCTAAACATTAAGTTCCTCAAATCCTCTGCCTTCTCTTTGGATTTCCAGCTAACTGAACCGTTCAATCTTTGATTCAAAGGTGCTCAAACGTTCACCACACCGAGGGCTTCATTTTGAACCGAACATTTTTCCAATCTGACCGATAAGTAGATTTTCCCCTTGTCTTTCACTGTTCTTGAGCCTAGGGTACACGATTTTGTTGGTTTCATGTGCTCTGTATATCTTCCTTTCGATTTCTCTGTTCACTCTAACGCAAAGGGTTGTTGTCATCACCACTTTGGTGATCTGTAGGTCCTATAAGTTCAACTCTGTTGAGAAGTACTGTTAGGGCATCTTCAATTAGCTTTACTGTGAAAAAACCAAGGTAAGGGGAGAAATCCGAAATTCATTGTGGTTGGTTTGTATGTTTTGGGCAATGTGTTGATGGGCTGGGATTTTTATTTATCTGTTATCTGTGCTGCGTATGGATCATGTATGGGTGCGTGTTTGTGATAAAAGTGTCGTTATATACGGTTTACACATGAGGGATTTCTTTTTATAGTTGGTGAGATTAGGAGATGAGCGAAAGTGTGGTAAAGTAGTGAGTGAGGGTTGCGGTGGTTGCGGTGATGATGCAGGGTTTTATGAGATATTGGGGAAGAGGAGTGGTCCTGGAGTTGCAAGGTGGTTACTATTAACAGTTTTTTTTTTTTAGCTTAGGTTAGGTAAGAGGAAAATGGGTGTGCATGGGCATGGAAAAAATACACGTCGTTACCGTAATGCGCTATTGTGAGTGAATGAGCATTGTGTTGAGAGGGATAAATGCAAATAAGTATAAATGAAAGAAAAGAGAAGAAAGGAATAGAGTTTTATGAGTGTAGTTTAAGTGTTAAGTATGGAAGTGTGTATACGGGTAGTTGTAGAGGTAGAGGAACTAATTGTTGTATATGAGTGGGTCCGTGGTAAGAGATAGTAGGAAGGGGTATTGTTAGGTTTATTTTGTTACAATAGGTGATGAAGGGAAAAAGGAGAAGGTGGACTTTTCCATGAGAGGGGTTCGTGAATTAAGTGCATGGTTATATCTTCTTTTCTGTTCCAGGTTTAAATGGGTACGTGAGAAGTAATATGGAAAATTGGTATTTTATAATGGAAAATGTTACTTTAACAACGCCATTTGACAACAATTTTGACAACCACATATGGCGTGCTCTGATTGGTTCTTTTAATTGAATTTTTTAAAATGAAAAATCCTTAGGGGAAGGGCATTTGTGGAAAAGTATTTGCTGGTAATGAATTGTATTGGCGCCACCGATACGCTCTCTCTCCACGACAACACTTATCTCTCTCCAGGAAACCAAACTCTCCCTCTAGCATTCTGAAATGTTTGCACGCCACCGAAATCGTGTTCGTGCATATCCGTCCACCATTGAAGTATTGAAGTTGCATATTGAATGCTAGCATTGTCAGCTGTTGTCGGAAGGAGAGGTTTTTTTGGATCTTATTTCATCGTTGAAGACATTAATCGAAAGGTTTCGTTATTTTCCCCTTCTGAACGCTCTCACGTCCGTCCGCTATTGAAGTGTTGGGAGGAAGTGTGGAAAGGGGGCTAGCATTGACTTGATGTATTTAAAACTTTGTCAATATTGTACAGAGTTATATGAAATGAGTACAAAGTTGGTAGCCTATTGTTTGAACCAAGGCGAGGTGTGGGGAATTGTGAGAAATGTGCCTTAGGAGACTGTGTAATCACTTACAGGATAACTGTAATCGCTTACCAGAGAAAATATTAAGTTTTGTACCGAAAGTTGGTGGTTGCTCCCTGGGTTTTTGGAGTTGCTCACAAGTGGGTGGTTCGTGATAAGTTGGGTAGAACTAAGTGTTGCAAGTGCTCACAAGTAGGCTTTTTAGTTTGAACCAAGGCAAGGTGTGGGGAATTGTGAGAAATGTGCCTTAGGAGACTGTGTAATCGCTTACAGGATAGCTGTAATCGCTTACCAGAGAAAATATTAAGTTTTGT
>NC_028351.1:34690328-34693730 GCF_000741045.1 Vigna radiata var. radiata
AAATGTGCCTTAGGAGACTGTGTAATCGCTTACAGGATAGCTGTAATCGCTTACCAGAGAAAATATTAAGTTTTGTACTGAAAGTTGGTGGTTGCTCCCTGGGTTTTTTGGAGTTACTCACAAGTGGGTGGTTCGTGATAAGTTGGGTAGAACTAGGTGTTGCAAGTGCTCACATGTAGGCTTTTTTGTTTGAACCAAGGCGAGGCGTGGTGCTCACCCTGTAAGCGATTACAATAGCACCAGGCCAATGCCATTGCTGCAGGAACTTACATTCCAACCCACACAAACCTCTACTTCGTCTTCCCCACAAACATAGGGGTCACTTAACTTAGATAATGAATCAAAATTAAATAACACATGGAGTCAACCGTACAATAAAATATCCTTTCCAACAATAACTATTTTTGTTCACAATCATATTAAGTGGTCCATATACAAATATACATACTTAAAAATCTACCAAATACTACATTATTACAAAAATTACATAACTCTCAACCAAGTTTTGGAATGTATCCGGTGTATGGAGTTCTACAAGCTTTGCTCTTGAAACGTCGTCGACGAAATACACCCCCAACGACGACAGAGGCGAAACCTAGCTCGGAAGACCGAAACCCAACGAAATCTTTCAACCTCCCCTCACATTGCTCACCGTTTCAAAGTCTTCAGTAAATGGACACAAAAGGAACAACTTCAAAGGAACACGAAAACATTAAATGGATGCAGAGAGAGCTTCGGAGAGAAACGAAAACCTACAATGGAGCAAAGAGAGAGAGAGTGGTTAAAGAGAGAGTGCTTCGAAGGAGAAATACTGATTCAAACCACTGAGGGTGTTTTTGGAACAACACAAAATCTCCTTTTTCAAATCATTATTTTAATTAAAAAAAAAAAATTAAATCACCCAATAGATTGCTGACACATGGCGTTGTCAAATTGTTGTTAAAATTTGGTTGTTAACATATCGGGATCCTTTTATTATTTCATTTCATTGAAGAATGGTTATTAATATAGATATAAGGTGAATGATGTGGTGGCAGGTTGAAGTGAATCGGAAAGTTAAGTTTTAGGTAGGAAACAGAAGATAGAAAAGAGAAATGGGTAGAGAATTAGGGTGTAAACTTACTGTTACAGGTTGCGCTACTAATGGAATAAGAGTATAGAGTATTGTGAGTGAGTGAAGATGAGTGAAGTGTTGTGATTTTTACGTGAATGAAAAAAAACAGTGGAAGGGGTGAGTTAGTATAATTGGTAGGTCCCACGATGATAGATAAAGAAATTTAATTTAAAAAAAAAAAAGTATTGTACTAAGCTGCGGTTAGAAAATGAAGGTTGATAAATAATATATTATATTTTATATTACATCTAATGATTATTTCCTTATTATGATTCTTGTATATTATATAAGAATGTATAACTTTTATACAATTAATATAATATATATATATATATATATATATATAAAACCGTATAGAAATTAATAGGTTAAGTTTTATTTAATAGTATATTGTGATATAATATATGTATATTAAAACGATTAAGTTGGCATTAAACTTTTAGTTAGAATATTTGTTGTTTTGTTAGTAATAACATTTAAGAGTTGGTACGAAGGGGAATGGGAAATCAGAGAAGGGGTTCTGGTTTCTTTTTGTTTGTTCTTCATTTTATGGTGGATTAAGTGATAGTTACTTGATTTGTGGAGCATGCTTTAATGTATATGGCCTTATCTTTAGAACTCTAACATGTATGTTGATTATAATTCAAAGTATAGGAGTTTAAAAGTAAAAAGGTATGATTTCAAGGTTGTTTGTAGTATATTTCAAAGTGTAGAATCTCTCGGTGAGATTCTTAGTGTTTAGAATGAAAGTAGAAGCTCAGTCTTGGGGGTCTTCCTGACGCTCCAATGGTCCTTCTTCTCACGTAGAGAGGATTGAACCATGTGATGAGGAGTAGCAGGAGGTCTTAGTCTTGGAGGCTTCCAGTATGTTCCAGGACGCGAAACAAGCTAACCTCGTGAGTGTGGCAGGGTGAGGAATCCAAGTTTCATAAGCCACCACGGGTGCATGACCCATTATAGCTCGACTATCATTCTAAAGTTCGAACGAGTCAAGTCTAGTATTCAACATGTTAGGATGGATGTTTTATTCTTGTTTGCGATGATCATCCACTTGGATATGGGAGCAGATGACGTTGACGTCTCTCTGGAGCATGCATTGGAGAGAGATAAAGGTGTAGCAGCTTAGTTCACTAGGCTTCACTTCTTTAAGCCTATGTTATTTTAAAGAACTTTGTTATGTCTTATTTCATTCAAGTTATGTCATTTGGAAGAACTACCCTATGTTTTAAAGTTTTAAATTCTAGTGCTCTTTTGTGGATGACTGTAATACCTTAACCTTTAAGTCTCCTAACTGCTTTCTAGTATGATATATGATGACGTCTTGATTATATTATATATCTTTATCATATATTTGGGATGTCACACTCTGGATGTATTTGTCTCTATCTAACAACATCATCAACTGCTACATTTCAGTTCTCGACCCTGTGCTCCACATTTTCCCACCACAGTAACACCCCATCTCATTTACCGAATCACCATATATTCTTTTCTTTTACACCCTCATAATCCAGAATCATCAATCCCCTCACCATTGCTTTTTCTTTCTCTCTTTCTTTATTTCCTTCTCATTTTAACCAAAAGTAAGCATGATTAGCCCACCAATAGCATTCTAAGTAAGCTTTAGTTGTCGCTCACGTCTATTCTTGTTTTCTTTTACACCTTCCATGGACGCAGTCTCAAGAACCCTAAGTCCAGGCCAAACCCTAACCTTCCATGCATTGAAGATTATAATGCCAGTAACATTTTCACTACTAACATATCATAATCCATAAATAACTACAGCACTATTGGGAACTACTGGGAACTAACTAGAGCATTATTGGGAACTTCATAATAAAACATACAACATAATACATATATAACAATATATTAAAACAAAATCAATGTGCACAGTACAAACGCACTTGGAAGTACGACCCCTCAAAACCACAACACGAAGTGCGGTTGGGGAAGCCACAAATTGATGGGCGGTGATAAGCTGTCGTTGAAGCTATCAAATTAATANTACTTTTCAAGGCAACTTCAACATTGCCTAGTAGTATTCAAGAAAGTAGATAGGGCTAAAGTAACCCTAAGTCGTCTCCCAACGAACACGGAGTTGCTTTCGAATATCTGAAACTTATGAATGCTATGCAATGCTTAAGAACAAAAGTGAGGATGTTTAAAGGTTGTTGTAAAACANATAGAAAACTTAAAAACAATTATGAAGAAACAGGCTAATTCCACTGCTTTTCCAAAATAGATTCATCATCGGTTATTCACAGATCATTGTTCAATTGATTATT
>NC_028351.1:34694747-34705738 GCF_000741045.1 Vigna radiata var. radiata
CTGCACAAATAAACATTAGAACATCCAAAATAATTTATGCAACTAAGAATCATATTTTAAGCATCTTTAATTCTCAAACCCAATAAATCCANTCCTCACAAATTCACTTTAAATCAATCATTTAAGCACAAGAATCTCATAAAAAATTTGAATTCTAAAACATAAATTTGGGCATAAATATGCACTCATCAGGCGGCTATGTAGAAACGCCATTCGAACGGCGGCATCCTAAACCGCAACACGAATGGCGGTTAACTATGTTTATTTGAAATCTTTAACTAACCTAGGCGAGCTCTCTCTTCTTCCTCCTCTTCCAATGTCCACAGCACCACCAACAAGTATTACTGTAACACCCCGACTTTTTCTGATGTTACGGGTTTGCAAAAGCTTTTAAAAATTTAACTCAGATACTGTTGCGGAATACGAATTGTATAAAAGCTTTTATTTATAACAAAAACTTCAAAAAAATCAAACGTAACTACAAAGTGTTCATAAAATTTCACTACAAAACTAATAGTGTTGAAATTCAAATCCCATAGTTCTCCCACGTATCTCACCGCTCAAGTTCGCCTTAGTTACACCTGAAACAACTTCTACTCCCGTAAAATACGATCATCGTAGGTGGAAACCACAACCACAAACATGCAAGGGTGAGCTAACGTAAACAAGTCATCAAAACAATTCAATAACAACTACACTATCAGAAATCAAAGTCACCCGCATATAATCGTACAATCATTTCATCAAATAACTGAATCACACCCATAAAGTGTCACCCCCCACCACCCTCTTACAGAGCTTCACCGGGCCAGTACACTTTACCAACTCTTACACCATAACATTTTCCACCACTCTCTAAAAGGCTTCACCGGCAAGTACACCACTTCCCACCACTCTCTTAGAGCTTCCCCGGGCAAGTATATGCTTTCCATCACCCTCTTGGGCTTCACCGGACAAGTATACACCCCCCACCACTATATTCTCAGAGAGCTTCACCGGGCAAGTACCAGTGCTACTTCCACCACACTTCCAAGAAAGCTTCACCAGGCATCATAAATATAACTCAGTTTTACGAGAAATTAACAACACTATATTTACATAACCAAGCTACAAACTTGTATGTGATAAACATTCTCGAACAATAATAAAACCATCCTTAAAATAATGAAAAGAAACCAAACCACTTAAAATAATAGCCACATATTAAACACACCATTTTTCTATTCCGTAACCAAAGTCGAGTCTATAAATTCATCACCTGCGGCATACTAGGTATCTATTCATCCTTGCTTTCGTGAATTCATACATACATACATACATATATATATATATATATATATAATATGCCATAACTCATAAATCCATGCATCATTTATATCTCACGAAAATAAACCCCTACGTCAACTATCACGTGAACCCCAACCTAATATATATAAGAATGTAATATATTTTAACATGCAAACCTTAATTCACATGAAACCCTAACCTTATATATACTAAAAAAAAAACACCAGAGATGGACCCACACCTTTCAATGCATATATAAAGGATCTATATTATAACAATATAACATAATTTACGTAATCCAACTTTGTTATATAATATAACTTACTATATTATATAATATAAATATATATAAATTTAAAACTATAGCCCTGCGAGAATTTTCATTCATCACCCAGACTTCTATCTAAAAGAGAATTCCCATGCAAGACCTACCTCTCCTCTGCCTTAATCCACTAAACCTCTATTTTTCTTTGCAACCCTGGTTCTCTCTCTCTGTTCTTTATTTTCTTCATTGTAAAACCCTAAAACTCTACCCAGCTTCCTCTCCAAGACTGAGGTCCATGCTCACTACTCTCACTGACTCCTCCTTTTTACCTCTAAAGAAGCACCACCCATATTCTAACGCACCTCTAGGTCACCAAACTCTCTTCACATTCTATTCTTCTTCATTCTGATATACCTAATGCAAGTTTGATAACCCATATCAGCTTAAAACCCTGATTTCTGTTTCAACAACGCCAATACCAATACTTGCTCACCCGAATCTACCCCGCTGTTATAAGTAAAAACCAAAACCCATCTCCATATGCATATAACGCAATACACACCAAAGTTCCATGCATACAAACACTATCCAACATGAGTATCAATCCAGAATATCCACAATATCCAACGTTAAAAGCAATAAATCACAAACCCTACCGATACCCAACAACATTCATAAATATACATATGTTAACTCCCCTTACCTTTTTGGGTTTAAACCTCCAACGTTTCCAACTTCAAAGTTACGTAGCGAGAAGCTTTTCCCTCGTGACAATGCTTCTCCTTCTTGTGGCAGCGTCTCTCCCTCTTCTCCAATGCTTCAAGATTGTGTCCAGATGAATACTAGGGTTTTTCTTTTCCCTCTCCCCTATCTAACGTGTTATACTACCAATTCTAACTTAACCACCCTTAACTCCCTCATAACTGGGCCTAACATTTGGGCTCTAACTTTTGTTAACATACCCAACCAGTGTTAGTTACCTATTAAACTCCTCCACTAACTAATATTTCCCACTTAAAAAAAATAAAAGGAATAACTCCCCTGGTAAAACACATAGTGGAAACCCTCCCACTGCAACACGTTCATACATAAAAATATAAACAGAAACCACTGCATCCAAATAAAAACTCTCATCAATCCACCACTTTCTCTCTCTCTTCAAAACTAAAATTCATTTACGTAGATTTATAGTATTCTCTCTCTACAATTAATTCTTCCCAAGCTTTTCTCTTTCTGCAATTAATCCTTCCAGTCAAACTCCTTCTCTCCAGAGGCAACCAACAGACAACCACCAATCCAACTCATTTTCATTGATATGGTACTGCAAATATTACTATTTCATATATTTCACACATTTTCAAGATTAGTCAAAACAATTACAATTAATTTTTTATCTACTTCTTCAACACTTTTTAATTCACAAAAACACAATCACAATAATTTATCTTAATATAAATAAATAAAAATTTGATTTTTTTTTTATTTTCCACGGGTCTTACAAATACCACCACCACGGATCACCACCACAGATAAGAATCACTAATGTATACCCTCTCAACTCAAAACAATCAAAGAGTAAAAGTGAGGTGAAGGAAATTCTAGTAAAAATGAAGTCAACAAAATGCTATTGTGAGTGATGGAAACCACGAATTGGGTGCATGTAGGTTAGGGTTTATACTCTCAGACAGGGTTGTTGGTAGTTAAGAAAATTGTTAGTGGTTAAGAAATCATTAAGTAATCATTAATTATGTTTTGACTTTATTAAATAAAAGAGAAATATATGTAAAATTGGAGGTATAGAAAGAAAGATGTGAGGTTTTACAGCTCGAGCTCGACAGCTTGACAACTCATCAACTCGAGCTTTGCAGCTACATAGCTTGAACTCAATAGGAGTTCGACATCACATTAAATGTTAATGAATTATCAAAGCCAACTTTTAATTGTGTTTATGGCATCGGCCCGACCAAAGGACAATACATGATTAATTATTTTATTCACAAAATCTGACCTTGGCAGGAATTCGACATCCTATTGAACATCAGTGAACCATCAAAACCAACTTAAAATGAGTTTATGATGTCAGTCTAACTAATGGCCGACGTCTAATTTATCATTTTATTCACAACAACATTATCGACCTTTTTTACATTGATACTTTTCTAGTCTTATCTTGAATTCTAAACGTTGTTAAAAGCCCGATTCGCCCTAATGTAAGGTAAAACACTTTAATAAAAGTGAAAATTGATAATATTTCATGTTAAAAGTTATTGATATTACTCATCCATCAAACTACTATAATTGATAATATCCCTTATATAAAATATAATAAATAAATAAGTGTAGTGTATGACTAATTTCACTTATCCCATCATGAATGTGAAAATATTTTAGTAAGAATTATAGAAACCTCTAAACTAAAACATTTAATGTATTGTCTTCTTTTTATGTGTTTTTTCTTTTTCATATCCCTCTTGTTCAACCTAATACTTAAAAGATGGTCTTTTTATCAACTAAATTTATAATACTTCTTTAATATTATTAAAAATAATTTAAATGTCTTAATAACAACATTAGAATTCATTAATTAAATATATATATATATATATATATATATATATATATATATATATATATATTTTGATGCAAAATACATATTATTTTGGGTTCTTTTGCCTCTCTACATGTGTCAAGCCGAGTCCTCAAGTCCAAATATCCTCGAGTATCGACTCTTTCTTCTGCGAACCCCACAATTTGTTCATTGAACGAAGCTATTATATCTTTAGACAAATCTATTTTTAAGAATGTTGTCCAGTATAAGATGTTGACCAAACTGCCTTGATTAATAACCACCTTACTAATAGTATAACGAGCTATCTCGGCTATGATGACCATGAGATCATCTTGATCGAGGTTAGTTGCGTGGAAGTATGCATCAATAAAGGTGATAGGTGGCATAGCTCGACGTTGTCTATCTACCATGTGAATTGTTTTCAAGCTTCTTAAGTGCTTCTTACGGGCTAAAGATGATGCCCCTCCTCTTGCAAAGCCTCAAGATATGGTATCGATACGCGCGCGAACTGACCTTTATCATTCATCACCATGACTACGGATCCCGTAGCGCCGTTTGCTTCGATTACGATACGACCGTTCGGGACTTTTATGCAGAGATTTTTCTCTAGGGAGACCTCCTACTCGAGCTTCCTCTACCTTTACATACTTTTGGAGATGGCCCACTCGAACGAGTCTTTCTATTTCATCCTTTAATATGTTGCATTCCTTTATAGTATGACCATGGCTCAGATGAAAATGGAATCTTTTTCTTTCGTCAATGTCTTTTGGTGAAAATTTCTTTTGAACTGTGAGAAGTTCGAGTCATACCAATATGTCTATTCAGTTTTGGCTTACTTCTTATTTGGTATGTAAAAAGTGGGTCATACCAATATGTCTATATGTCATGTTTAAAAAATGTAGATTAATTTACACTTAAGAAAATTATTAATCATGTATATTATCGAGAAGTTTAGTGTTGTCAAAATGGGTTAATATTATCGAGAAATTTAGTGTTGTCAAAATGGATTATCCATTTGGCTTACCAAAGATTGATCACTTAGTAAGTCAACCTAATCCAAAATACTTATTAGCGAGTTGAAAAAATTTGAACCTGGATCGGTCCATCACGGGTTTGTGGGTTAAATAAATTAGTTTGCCGACTCACTTAATTATAAGTTTTTTAAAAAAAAAATAACAAATTTTTTTTATTCAAATCTAAATAAAGGAGAAGGGTCTTAAATTAGATTTATGATCAATCAATTATAAGATTTCATTCACACAAAAATATCACAAAATTTTCTCAACAATATTTGTAATGGCTTCATATTGATTCATATTTTTTTTGCATAAAAATTGAGTTACTAAGTATAGACTTATAGATTTTTCATGTTTCCTAATTATTCCATACAAAAATAATTTCATACGAGCCTTTGTTTCAATATTTTGTAAAGTGTTCAATCTAACAAAAAAAAATACTTATTAGAAAAATTAGGTGGGTTGGTGAGTCAATCTCACTCACAACGGGTTCAACATGGGTGAATCGGGTTTTTGGTGAACCAGGTTCAAAATTAATCCATATTGAAATTTAATTTTTTTTTCAAGTTAACTAGACTCGAATCTGTGATAGACTAGATTGATTCACGAATTTCAATCGATTTTGACAGCATTAGGAAAAAGAAATAAAGTATTTTAACATTTTTTATAATCTAATTTTACCCTTTCTATGTAAAACATTTTGCCAATTGAAACCACAATCAAAGTAATAATAATGATGAAAAGACTAATAAATTAAAGTCAGACAAATTTGGGTGGATTACATCTCTTACTCTCTTTCTATCTCCCATATTATAAATGAGATCTTTAAAAATGTAGTGCAGTGTGTAGAGAAATTAATTACCAGACAGTATATTGGTGTGACGAAAGTATTGGTGACAACAACTCCTGATGAAGAGAATTGTATACAAATGCTTATATTTATCTATAATTGTATTTATTTCAATAAAACCCCATATCCAGTTTTCCTTAAATTATGAGAAAATGTCACAGAAACAAAGGAGGTCTCAGGTTCAAACTAAAAGGTTTAATAGTCAATTTTTTTCTCACTTTCGTTGACAAATTTCAATTTATTCCTTCATTTTAAAGTGTTTGAAATGGGTTCTCACTTTTAAAATTTTGAATTAAATTAGTCCCTTCCGTTAAATATAAGCAAACGGAGTTAATGGGTGATGATCTGGCAACACTTAATAGTTACATGTCATATGTGCGTCCTGGCGTGGTCCTGCTGGTGTGAATCTCTATTCAGAGAAGACGATTCCCTTCTCCATCTTCCACAATACCCTAACTTTCCTTTCTTATCTAAGAAAAATTTTCTTCTCTAAATCCATCAACTTCCAGAGACTTCCATCATCATCACCACCGTCGGCGCTGCCGCCGCCATCATCACCGTCATCATCATCTAATTCCCTTCAACCCATCGAAGAACTTCCTTCGAAGCTCCAAGACCCCGTCCACCTTTTCCGATCTGTTCATGATCCTAAGGCCAAATACGAACAACTCCTCTTCTATGGCAAAAACCTCAAACCCCTTGAGCCCCACTTCAAAACCAATGACAACAAGGTCCAAGGTTGCATCTCCACCGGGGGGTTCGTGCCGGTGCGTATGCGAACCCGGCCAGAATATCCGAGCCTGGATTGATTTTGATGGCCAGAATCTGCTGGTCAACGATTCAGGGCAAGCGTAGGTTAGGGTTTCAATTTGGGACTTTGGGGGTCCTCTTCTGGGGTTCTTAATTAGGAATTTCTTGTGTATTTGCAATTGCAATGAATGAAATTAGGGTTATGATTTTGATCTATTTCGTTTTGCGATTTGCGATGGTGAGATTTTCTGTTTTGAGTTTGGGTTTGGGAATTTTGTTTGATCTGCGTTTAGGTTTCTTTGAGAGCTTGGGTGAGGTCTATTGACTAGCGGCCCTGCTTCTTAAGCTCAAGCAACGCATCGACAATACCCTCGTCTTCATTTTGTTTGATCCTATTCGGATCTAGGTGGTCATCAATGACTTCTTGGAAGAACACATCCAAGGCCTTGAAAGTGTTTTCAAGACAGCCAAACAAGTCGGTGAGTTTATCGATCCACCCCAAGAACGAAATGTAATCCGAGACAAAGAAAGAAAGAAAGAACGAACATGCCTAGATAAAATGTCCATCATCTGTTTGACTTCAGATTTTCTCACATTGGAAAAGCTGGAGATCCATTTGGAGCTGAAGAAATGAACCACACAGATTTTTCTAATTTCTCTCCAGTAGTCGTTGAAGGGAGAGAAAATCATCTTTTGACTGTTGTATGTGAGTTTTAGAGGGCCAAGAGAGGGAAGCCTGGTGCAGACATCAATGTCATGGTGATCTATGTTTGATCTGCGTTTGATCATCAATGTCGTTGAAGGGAGAGAAAATCATCTCTTGGAATTTTGTTTCATCTGCCTTTGGGAATTTCGATTGATCTACATATAAATATTAAATTAAAAAACCCTATCATTTGTAATTACTTACGCATCATCACTCACAAATCAATACAGTGACACGATGCTTGTAACTGGTGCCACATCATCAATCTATTAATGTCGTTTGGTGAGACTTAATGGAATGGACAAAGTTGACACAACTTTTACAAAGTATGGACATATTACCAACACTTTTAAAATTGGGGACTGAATTGACATTAGGGAACGAAAGTGGAGACCAAAGAAGATATTAAACCAAACTGAAATATACAATTATACTCAAATCACTACTCATTAAATACAAGTCTATGCAAGATTACCAACACTGAAACATCCGTTAAAAAGACTTAGAAATATAGGTCGTGCCTTAATATGTATACATTAATTCAACTAACTAGTTTAGTTTTGAATGAGAATAGATTTTGTCGTATATGTATCCAAGATTATTTTAGCCTATATTTTTGGGTTATTACAAATGGATATGAATGCATTTCATCTACGTTCATAATGACTGATATCATATCGGTAACATCTTATTATGATATAAAGAATTGACTATGATTAGTAAAGTTTAAGAGTTATAAAACATATTAACATATCATTAAACAAGTTAATCAAAGTAATTATTTATGAGGTCCAACCAAAATTGGTAAAATCCCATAAACTTAGTATAAATGAAACTTTCAGAAGGTAATTTTAGTTTACACCTTCATTATCACAATATTTATTATCTTCTAATGCACACTACTAACTTGAGCGTCAAAGTGTTCTTTACAGATATATCTACTCTTAGATTGAGATGAAACTTGGGTTGGAGACTCAAGAGAGAAAAGAAGAGCTTCTTATGGATCTTTTGTAGTGTGTGGACATACTACATTAATGTGATGTTAGGTGGTGTATTGTGTGGATGTGATAAGTGTAGTGACTCCTGGAAAAGAAATACTATATTGATATAATGTTAGGTGGTGTATTGAGAAGGATTCTAAATATAGATTATCTTGACTCTGCTATTGTCAAATTCACATAAAGGAAGATATTTAGTTGTGAGAGTTGTAGAAGGTTCCTATCTAAAGCTTGATATGAGATTGAACCTCTGAAGATAAGAAATTTACCTATGTCATACTCAAAAGGGAATGATATCCCAATGAATCTATACTTACAATTCCTCAGAGGCAAGAGTGAGTTATAACAAGTGTGTAATCTATGGATTTTCTTAATAAAGTATACATTTGGAGATCAAGTTAAATTAGTCAACAATCTTTTCGTTTGCAGAAATTGTGTTTTTGTTTTGTCTTGTTTTTTGTTTAGGAAGGTGTGTTAGTGTATATATTGTTAACCAAAAATTAACAAATACATATATGTTTAGTAGGTGCTTATATAACAGTTTGAGGTATATACATAGTTACCTGAACATCCTTTGTATCTTTCGTCTTCTTTTTTTCTTCTCTCTGCTTCTTTTCTCTGTTACCCTATACAAAAGAGGTCTAGAAGACAAATACTAAATGGAAAACGTTTGTGAAGTGAAAAAAGACTATTTGCAGAATACCTTCAACTCTATAAATGCATTATAAATTGAAAATAAATTAAAATTTTAATTTGTTAATACACTACAAAAAAAGTTGTATTTAGCGGGNATTATTTTGGAGAGGTTATTAAAAACCCCCTCAAATAGACTTTATCTAGAATAATTCTAATAAGTTATCTAGAAGCCAACAATAGNGGAGGTTTTGATTTCTTTTTGAAGAGGTTGGTTACCTTAAAATTTAAAATGCTTTTTTTCCCGTTTCCCTCATTTATTTTAAGCATTCCCTCCCAAAATTTTACTTTTTCTTTCTCCAAATTTTAGGTTCTTCTTTTCTAGAATTATATCACAAAAAATCCAAAAGACTGAAACCCTTCATGCCTCAGCTTCTTCCTTGACCTTTCACTGTCTCAGTTTGCTCTTCATCCTTCACTGCCTCAGTTTGATCTAATGGCAACGTCAATAACCACTGTGCGCCTCCTCGGAATAACTTTCTCCTTTGCCCCTTTCTATCTCACACTCAACGCAACACCTAAACCCTAAGCTACCATTTTCAGCAATCCCACCGTTGTCAGCATCGTCGGTCCACTACTGCGTGCTCCTCCACTGCCAAATCCTCGTGAAGCAATGTACAAGAAGATACACGTTTCTGGTTCCTCTTCTTCGGTATGCATTGCAATATACTTGTTTTCCTTTAGTGTCTTAGGGTTTGTAGCTCTACTATCTTTAAGTGTCTACTGGCACAAGAAAAGAGTCAGAAAAGGTAATTTGTAGCTCTACTATCTTTAAGTGTCTATTGCTTTTTTACGTTTGACATCTTTCTATATGTTTTAATTTATTGCAAGCTTTTATCAGGAATTTTACCCGAGGTTCTCCAAGCTTCCACGAGGAGCCTCAGGAACCGTGCTCTGTTTTAGTTCAAATAAAAGAGAAAGGTGATAAGTAGAAATGGGTTTAAATGTCTGAAAGTGGTTGGGTTGTGTTTCTGCAGTAGGTTAGAGTAGTTATAGGAAAAAAAATGATGAACCTCTAAACTGAATGTGTCTATTNCAATGTTCTTGCTATTCATTTTTGTATTGCGAGTAGGATTGGTTTTATTATTAAGTTGTTAAATTGTTAAAAATGTGATTTTGGAAAAATAGGAGTACTCTGTGTTTTGGTTATTTTAGTTGGGTTTTATAATTGAGATGATAATAAGCTGGAAAATTAGAAGTAATGTATGCTTTGGATACAAAGAGGAAAATTGATCCTATGTTTGAGCTGGCATTGTTCCGGTTGGTATGAAATAATGGGTATGTTGATATTAATGGTATTGTGGCATTCTAAACACGAGAAGGATGATATATGAGGATGTTTTAGGTGGGTCTTGGTTATTAATGAGTATATGGAGTGGAAATTTATGGTGGTTATGTACATTTTTGTGGTTGGATTAAATATATAGTGGTGGATTACTGGGGCATGCCAACTTCATCCGCCATTCCTGCACTGCATGGAAAGGTTTCTTCTACTGTAGTTGCTGGGGGGGATGATTACTGCTGGGTCAAGAGATGGTGTTCAGTCACAAATTTGGCTACAGGTTGTTACATTATTAGGTATTACTTCTCTAAACTTTTGTTTTAATCTTCATCTTTTTGGTTAATTTTTAAGGACGAAAGAGAGCTTAAAAGACAAAGGCAGAAGCAGTCTAATAGAGAATCCGCATGTAGATCCAGGTTACGGAAGCAGGTGACAGAGAGTATAACTTTTTTCATTTTTCAGGTTGTAGGTCATAATTGTCAAATTTCAAACCTTTTTGTGTGTATTGTTCTCAGGCTGAATGCGATGAACTAGCTCAGCGTGCTCACGTTTTGAAAGAAGAAAATGCCACTCTC
>NC_028351.1:34707094-34714573 GCF_000741045.1 Vigna radiata var. radiata
AAAGGGATTTTATTCCGATTTGAAAAAAAAAACCCCTCTAAATAAGCTTTTTTTTGTAGTGATATTAGATAAAAATCGATTTAACTGAAATTATTTAAAGTCAGTCTTCAAAGTCAATACTAGTGAATTTTGTGTTAATATACAATTTTAGAATTTAAAATATGATTATTTATTAATATCGACTTTTACTTATTAACACTAAGTTTTTACTTATATAAATATTTATTTTTTTTCATTGTTGGGTTTAGAAAGTTAGTTAAAGTGATTATTACTAGTGAAGCAGCTTCGTATCTGCCATATGGTTTATATATGTCTTTTCTATTTAAGTTAAATTACTGCAAATCTTCCTTTTGTGAATATATATACGGTTTTATTTGCTTATAGAAAAATACACTATGACCTCTTTTTTCCTTTAATTGCATCAATCTTATGTAATGTTTAATTATGGATTAAAATTATTTTGTAACTTATGTATAGGTTACGACTGTTTTTATTCATAACTATAAACTTGTGATACGTGTGTTGTTACATATTTATTAATTTATTTCTATGCATTCTAAAATAGTGTTTTGTTTAGTTAAATCTTATTTAAAATTTAGATTAAAATATGTCTATAGCTACATATATTGTTTTGGGTGTGAGATCAAGTCATTTTCAACACTTGTACAATTTATCTTAAAACTCCGTCCGCTAATCGCTCATACTCTTTTGTCTTCATTTTATCGTTTGGAAGTGTATCTGTCAAAAGTTCTCTAATGCTTAAGTCAACGGTTGTCCGAAAGATAATTAAATATCTGCACAATAAATACAAATACCTATCTCTTACTTTTGACCTGTATTTATAAGTTTTGTTATAGACTTAAGATTAATAAAACTTTATCAAGGCCAATCTCAGTCCAATCACCTCTAATCATTATTTATCTCTAAAACCTTTTCACGAGCTGTCGTTCCTATTATTGGCCACTCGGCTTTATCAGTGGTGGCATTGGTGTAGCTTCGTGTCCGTCTGAGCCTATTTAGCATAAAGTGTTATAAGAGGTTGTCCAGACCCTACAGTACACATATTAAAGTAATACTTTTTTAAGCATTAAAATTGACATATCTCTCCATAATTTTTTACGAATTTCTTGTGTTACTTACAAGGTAATACTGACTATTTTAGCATCTATGATCTCTCCAAATAATTTTACATCATTTCTTTATCTAAGTTTGGTCTACCTATTGATATTTTGAAACCAACTTTTTAATGTGAAGAATTATATATTAAAAATAATTTCAGTTTAGATATAAATCATGAATTCACTCTTGATTTTTAATTGGATTGAATTTTTTAACTCACAACACATTCACAAAGTAAATTTTTAACTGCATTAACTTTTAATTAAGTTTAGATTTTATTTAATTTGAGTTCATTCATCCAAAATTATAAAGTAGTAGACAAATTAAAAAAATAAAATAAACAATTCACACAATTTTATAATTTTGTGTAACAATTCTAACGATTATTCTAAACCATTATCATGCATAGAATTTAAATTAGAAATAGTATGTAAAATGTTAAGATTTTACAACTTTACGAATTAAATATCGATTTTAACATAATAATTGAAGATGATAAATGTTTTAGGGCTGAAATGTGCACTCTAATTAACATTGGCAGACAGTATTCAGTTGATCAAATTCATGCTAAAATTCCAGAGTTTCTTAGCCAACTCAATATCCCTTCCTTTTGAACCTAATTTCGCCATTTTATTATCTGCAAAATACTCTCCACTAATTCCCCTAACTTCAGGGTGCAATGCTACATAACATGTTGTTGATGCTCCCTGCAATAACATCGGACAAGATAAAGAAAAAATTAATGCATTTTCATTAATATAAAAATATATTCAAATAGATTACTGACTAATTTAAATAATAATTTAGAAAACCTTTACATAGGCATATTATATGTAGATAGATAATATTAATTTAAGGGTTAAAGATGTTTTTAATCCCTTAATTAATTTTAAGTGAAAATTGTAATTAGTTTTTCTAAACCAATTTACTCTTTCATCTTTAAAACTGTATTGATTTAGTCTTTTTAATTAAATTTCCTTAAATTTATTTGATATTTCAAAGATGTTTTTCAATTAAAATTTATTTAAAAGAATTAAATCTATATATTTCTAAAGTTGAAAATGAAATTAGATCAAAATTTAAAAAAAAAATCTATTTTCAATCCCCTGACTCACCCGTTCGACATTTTTAAATGCAAAACCTATCAACTTCTTAAGTACAGCTGCAAGTCCTGCATAAAACATGCAACTGTCATGAAAATAAACTAGCAATTGAGAATGTAAAACAAAACTCCTAACGACTTTAACTATTTTTTATCAGTTAGACGCTTCCTATGTCTTGGATATATACCCTCTTTTGTACATTCATTTTTTGGTTAATGAGAAATAGCACGACTCGTTTCTCTCCCTCTCGGTTATTCTTTCATCTTCTGCATAATACAATAGGTTACTATCATAAAATAACAATTGTACTTAGAGCTGAAGGTTGCGAAAGCTGGTTAAATTCTGTAACGTCTAAGAACACGATTCAAGAAGAAGAGATGTGTGATGGTCGGATTAATTCACAACAACCTACCGATATTTGACGGTAAAGGTTATGATGACTAGTGTGTGAAAATGGAAGCTATTCTTGGATTTCAAAAAGTCGATGGGGTAGTAAAGAAAGGTCTTCAAGAACCTTTGAAAGACGACTCGAAAGAAGTGAAGAGGTTGTATAAAGAAAACAGAAGACTTGACTGCAAGGCAAGGATGCTGCTACTCATCAATGTATTTCTGCCTCAATCTTTCAAATGGTATCGAAAGCTACTACGACCAAAGAAGTCTGGGATACTGTGCAGGATGGTTACGGAAACTCTGGCAAGGTGAAAAAGGTCCGTTTGCAGTCCCTACAGAGACAATATGAACTCCTATGCATGGGGGAGCAGGAAACAGTGGTCAAGCATATTGGAAGAATTTAAGTTGTGGATAATGTTATGAGAGCATGCGATAAGGTTGTGAAGGACAAAACGATTGTCGAGAAAATACTTTGAAACTTGACACCACAGTATGATCACATTGTGGTTGCTATAGAGGAATGCAAGGATCTTGAGACAATAAAGATGCAAGAGCTGTAAAATTACCTTGAGGCACATGAACAAAGATTGATTGAGAGAAAGAATGCAGAAAAGATCCTAACGCAAGGAACGAATCAGGCGTTGCAAGCAAGGAGTAATCAAATTTTCAAGAGTTGTAGAGATCACGTGGTGGACGTAATAGCGGTAGAAGCACAAAACCCTCTAATCAAAACAATGAAGACAATGGAGGTGAGCAGAAGGAGGGAAGCAATAGAGGGGGTAGACATTCTACAGGTAGAGGAAGAAAAGGGTACGACAAAAGAAACATCAATGTTATACCTGTAGCAAGTTTGGACACTACTCCTCATAGTGCTGGTACAATGAATCCGCAAAGAAGACCAAGAATGATGAAGTAGCAAATCTGGCACAAAATGTTTGTGACTCAAAATAAGATCATGTGTTGTTGATGAGCATTACAAATCAAGTTAAGAAGAGATGAGCATAAAGATAGTGCGAGACAGGTGTGGCTGTATGGCAGAACACATATTGCAACCGGGTGTCATGCAGGTGTGTGTAGTAGTTGCATCGACCACGCGTCGCTCTCGAAGGAGATGAGTCATGCAGCGAATGTTACAGAAGTTGAACATGTGATGCTGTCAAGCGAACACAAACATGTTGAGGACGATTCATGTTGGTATTTAGACACTGGATGTTCTAACTACATGACAAGAAGAAGAGAACGGATAATGAATCTTGATCCAAGAATTAAAAGCAATGTTAGGTTTGCGGATGATAGCATTGTGACAGTGGAAGGAGTTGGCAGAGTGTTGATCATGTGTAAGAATGGTGGAGTCACATATATGGACGACATGCTATACGTACCTACGATGAAAAGCAATTTGTTAAGCCTAGACAGCTCCTGGAGAAAGCCTATGCCATGTCAATGCATAAGAATGTTATATAAGTGTTTGACAAGAAGCAACGACTTGTTATCAAGGATCCGCTAGCCAAGAATAAGACGTTCAAGGTAAATCTTAAGTAACATCAATACAATGTTTGCCTTCGTTGAATGTTGAAGAAGAAAGCTGGGTATGGCATTATAGATTTGGACATTTCAATTTCAAAAGCATGAGTTTCTTAAACAACAAATAGTTGATAAAAGGTGTGCCTTTGATAAACACTCAAAAGAAGATTTGTGAAGGGTGAGCTATGGGAAAACAAGGTATTATGGGGAGAGGCTGTAACGCCCCAACAACTTACAGGGACTGTTGACTGCCCCCACACATCAACACGAGGCTTTCTAGTATGCTTTGTCCTCACTCACACACTTTCCGAGAAAACATCCCGGAAGGTCACCCATCCCATAATTACTCTAGGCTAAGCATGCTTAACCATGGAGTTCTTATGAGTTAGGCTACCGAAAAGCAAATGCATTTGTTGATATGAGTAGCCAAATCAATTCCTTCAAGCTACCCTTCAACTGTATAGTCTCATACCTATACAGTCTCCAGATCCCTCTCATTCCGGTGTATGTTCAATTCGTCCATGTGCCCCTTCCACTCAAAGCGTGCCAGGAGCTGCTCCTTGTTCGTGCCCCCTGCACCATGCCTCTTGCACCGGTGATCACTCTCCGACCTCGTCAGTGCCTGATAATGACATATTTTACCATGATTTCAGTGATGAATCAAGAGAAATTGTCAACCCTTTCCTAACTTTTTACCTTGTAAATCCTTGTTTTCTTTTAGTTTGATTAAGTGGTTGCACCCCAGGCTTTAATGAGATATTTTGTTCACTAATCCTTGCTTTTATGTGCTTAGGGTAATTGAAAGAAGTCTATGCATCAAAGGAAGGCACTGGAAATCAAGAAAAGCAAGAAAAGCAGCAAAAACGAAGAATCAAAATTTTGCTGAAATCAGGCTCAAGCCCCCCCAATTTTGGGGGGCTTGAGCGCCAGTGCATCAGCTCCTGAAGAGTGACTGACGTGCGCCTGCGCGCCCTAGTTTTGGGGGGCTTGAGCGCCAACTTTGTTGATTTATCAGATTTGCCCTATTTCACTTGGAAGCACGAAGAGCTTGGGATCTTTTGCTGCCCAAACACGATTTCTCTCATTTGGAGCTCTTGGAGGCGAGCTAGGAGTTGTGGGAACAGTCCTTCTTCATCCTTGGGTTTTCTTTCTTCTTCCATTTCCTCCATTTTTGTAAGCTTGAGCTCTCCAATGGAGAGCTAGTTCCATTATTGTTGGGGGATTGATGTAGCCACTAAACTCTTATGTAAATCACTTTGTTTTGAATGAATATATGCCTCTTTCATTGATTGTTAGTGTTTAATTCTTTTTCTTAATGCTTGTTGTGAAGTTGCTACCCATGACATGATTTTAGGGTTTACTTGATGTTGGGAAATGTTGGGTAAATCTTGACTTGGGTTAAACACNTAAAGGAAATAGTNTCTAGGGATAGAACTAGGACCTTTGGTTGTCTTAAAATCTCATTNNTTAATNCGGAATTAATTGTTAGGTTTTCCAAGGGATTGGAGCCTAATGAGGAAGTCTAGGCTCTTTCTACCAAGGGATTGGAGTTTGAGTAAATTAGTAGATTGACATTGATATATTAATGAAGATGAAGTAATTTTCTATACATAAGAGTGAAGTAGGTGAAATCATACCCCCAACAATATCATTCCATATCATTTCTAACCCTTCCATTTCAAAGTGTTTGAGTACCTAAGATCACTTTTATCATTTATGTTTCATATTTACTTTAATTGCACCAAAACCCAAATTATGAAAGCATTCTTTAGTCTAGGTTAGTTAGAAATTATACGATTGNCTAGTGCAACGAGTCTCTTGGGAAACGATATCCGGTCTTACCANTTTTATTACTTGAAACGATTTGGTGCACTTGCCAAAGTCTCAACAGTGCCCGGGTGTCACATGCCCACCAGTTTCCGTCTGGTTCGTCCTCGAACCACACCGTACTGGGAGAGGCTAGGCTCTGATACCATTTGGAACGCCCCGACAACTTACAGGGACTATTGACTGCCCCCACACATCAACATGAGGCTTTCCAGTGTGCTTTGTCCTCACTTACACACTTTCCGAGAAAACTTTCCGGAAGGTCACCCATCTCATAATTACTCTAGGCTAAGCACGCTTAACCATGGAGTTCTTATGAGTTAGGCTACCGAAAAGCAAATGCATTTATTGATATGAGTAGCCAAATCAATTCCTTTAAGCTACCCTTCAACTGTATAGTCTCATACCTATACAGTCTCTAGATCCCTCTCATTCCGGTCTATGTTCAATTCGTCCATGTGCCCCTTCCACTCAAAGCCTGCCAGGAGCCGCTCTTTGTCCGTGCCCCCTGCACCATGCCTCTTGCACCGACGATCACTCGCCGGCCTCGTCAGTGCCCGGGTGTCACAGAGGCTGTCTCCACAACAGCCTATTTGTTGAACAGAAGTCCAACAAAGGCCTTAGCAAACTACACTCTATGAAAGGCATGGTATGGAATCAAGCCATCAGCAGATCAGCTGAGGATATTTGGATCCGTGTGTTACAAACAGGTTCCAACAGGTGCATACAGATTATACAGTCCAAAGAAGAATGAGATTGTGATTAGCAGAGATGTATTGATAGATGAGTATGCTACATTCAATTGGCTGGAAGTAGAAACTGATTTGAATCCTAGTGTTGTTGCATCTAGCTAGCTAGAGGAGAAAAGGCTTGAAGAAACTGAACATATAGTTGCTAATGAAGAAGTTAACAATAGAAGATCAGAAAGAGCTCGGTTCCCCTCAACAAGACTTGCGGATCATGAGGTGTTCATGGATAATGAGATTACAGATTCAGGTGATCTTGTTATTTTTCCTTCTTGGCCGATGCTGAAACAATCACGTGGAAGCAAGCTTTTGATATAGAAGAATGGAAAAAAGCGATGATGGAAGAGTTGAAAGCAATTTAGAAGAATAAAACTTCGGAAATGGTGGAGCTGCCTCGACACAAACAGACAATTGAGGTCAAATGGGTGTATATAGGGATGGCAATGGGTCGGGTCGGGCACGGATAGTGCCTACCCGCTATCCGACCCACTAAGTAAAATTGTGCCCAATACACGCTCCGCTACCCGCTGGATACCCGCCTTAAAAAAACCTGCGGATTTTTTTGAACCCGCGGGTACCTTTTACTCATCGGGGATGAGATCTAACCTTCCTCATCGGGGATGAGATCTCCGCCCATACGTTCTCCTGATACTTTGCATCTAGGTTCCTTTAATGCGGTAGAAGGCGGCAGAACGAGGAAGCTTTCCCTGGTTTTAATTAGAAGAAGAAACCCTAAAAAGGGATTTTATTCCGATTTGAAAAAAAAAACC
>NC_028351.1:34716563-34718219 GCF_000741045.1 Vigna radiata var. radiata
ATGTTAGCAAGCTTTGACTGAGCATATGCACAAAACTTGCTATAACTGTACACAAAGAACCAAAAATAATGAACAACATAAAACCCTTATCCTGCGTAACACGTAACACTACACAAAATCACATTTAAATGCTTAACTTTAAATGCAAATTAAAAAACTGTACTGCCTCAAATTTTATCTAAGTTAATTATGTGACTGGTTGATTTTTAATAGATAAATTCATTTTTTATAAAGAAAAGAAAAAGAAAATTCCAGAATAATTTATCTTAATTTGTATTTTTACAACTTCTTACCTTGATTCATCATTAATTTTATCGAAACGGATTCCTCCACGATAGGATAATCGATAAGCACAAGAGGCGACATTAACGATTCTTCCTTCTCGCTTACTTTCATGTGTTGTTTTCTTCATAGTATCTAACAACAGATTTGTTAAAAGAAAATGGCCTGCATTATATATAAACAAAACAAATTACAATTATCGACTCTTTGTTTTGAACCTATAAAAAAGATCTCAGATATTTTTTCAATGCTAATTATTAGACTTTAAAAATAAATTTAAAAACTTTTTTAATATTAATCGTTTTAGGTTTTTAAAATAATCTTAAAAAAAATATCCTTCTTAAATTTATTTGAGTTTTCTAAACTCTTGAGTCGTCCTGAAAGAGTCCCATGATGTTTTAAACTATCCCATATTCTGAGTTTTTAGAAGGACTACATTGTATCATGTTGTGAAACATTTGATAGGTTCTACTTACCTATATGATTCGTAGCAAATTGCAGTTCAATATTGTTCTCAGACAGCGTGAAAGGGGTTCCATATATTCCTGCATTGTTTCTAAAATTGCAAAAAATAAAGCGCAACATTAGTACTCCATTAATTGTTTTCTTAAATTATTAGAATAAATATGTTATTCTGTAATTGCCTGTTTTATTAAACACGATCTGTATAGTTTTAATACTTTTATCAGTATGACTAATTCTCTTTTGATATCAAACTACATGATAAGACTGAATAGGCATTGCATAAGACGATGCAATTCGTAGTCGGATGAAGAATGAAAAATGTAAGAGTGTGAAAAGTTTAAGATCAATTATAAACTAACAAATATAAATGTATATAAAAAGAAGTTATTGTATGTGTACTCAATTTTTCCACGTTCAATTATCACAACAAGCTATTTCGATATAAAGAACTAATGATTGAGTGGGCAGAGCAATCGGCAAAATGTAATTGAACTTAAAATAGACATCATTGTAGCTCACATACACAAATAGTTTCATATGAATAAAAACGTAATCCCATGTGTAATACTCACATGTTTGGAGTTATTATCTTAAGTTGACTTTCAAAGTTTCAACAAATCAAAGTATCAAATGATATCAACCATCAAAATATCATACAATATCAAAGCTCTAAATGATGGCTATTGTTCAAATAGATCCTTCTTTAATCAATACCTTACAGAATAGTACGTAGAAATATACGTGGATTAGTCATAGGGTATTGATTACAAGTGTAAATCAAAGGTATTTGATCTTTTATCATTGTAAAGCACATTAGGTTTTTTCTTGATTTACTCTTGTGATGAGATTGCAGAATAAGACACACTTTTGTGTGTGTATCTGTGTGTATGTGTAGGTTTTTTCTTGATT
>NC_028351.1:34719024-34739024 GCF_000741045.1 Vigna radiata var. radiata
AATATTGAATAAGAGAAACAAAATAACTAATTATATATATTATCCATTTAATTATATTTTATTCTCATATACATTAATTGGTTGAGTAAAATATATAATAAATTACAACTAGCTTAAAATAGATATCATTAACTCATACTTATAGCTAGGTTTTTAATTTTAAATAAAAAATTAATCAACAATTCAAATAAGTTTCAATCTTGAATTTATATAAAAAATGTGATCAGAAGTTGTTTATACTTACACAAGAATGTTCAATGGAAGGCCAGATGAAATGAAGTTTGATGCAAAATTTCGAACAGATGTCACTGAACTAAGGTCTAACTCCATGTAATCAAGTTTAGCAGTAGGAATCTCTTTAAGTATTCCTTCTTTCACATCTTTTGCAGTAACCAAATTTCTGACTCCCATAATTACATGAACACCACGCATCGCAAGAACACGAGCAGTCTCAACACCAATACCACTCGTTGCACCTGTTTGTTCTCATTGTCAACAACATCAGAACAAATAATATTCAGTCATTCTCATACAATTATGCATTATTTATTATAGTATAATTTTTTGAAAAAAAAAATCTCAAAAATCTCATTCATTTTCCAAGATTTATTCGATTTTTTTAATTTTACAGTCTGCCAATAAATGTAATAAATTAAAATTAAAATGTACTCTAACTGAATAGAATGTAAAACTAATTTTATTTATCCACCACACAAGACACATGTATAAATTGTGGAATTCTTCAACTACATTTTATTAAGGATTTTGCTAATAATTTGGGATGATCCAAGGTTAAGCAGATAGACAAAATGCGTAATATTAATATGATATAAACTAACCTTGAAAAAAAATAGGTTTAATCCAACTTAAAAAAATTATTATATGCAGAACTTGTAAGTCAATGTGTTTAGACTATGTTTAATCATAAAAATTAAAAACTAGATAGAAATGTAATAAAAGAAACTGTAGGGGTGCAAAGACGATTTCCTCATTATAGTCTTTTTCATGTGTCAAATAAAAAATAATATCAAATAAAAAATAATATCAAATAAATATAAAAAACTTATATTTATCAAAATATCTTTCTTTTATATATCATTACCTGTCACTCATAGCAATAAATACACAAAAAATTATTTTCTTAACACCAGGAAGAGAAAATTGAAACATCAATTTGTTAAAAAGAAGAAAAACAAAAGTTTATAGTTAATCATTCCCAAGATCTCTATTTTAACTAGAAATCTTAAATAGATCATTTATTTTTTTTGTCTCAACCGTTAAATAGAGTCAATAGGTTACAAAGACGTTCACGTGACATACTTAATTAACGTGATTCACTGATTTTGTTAATGACGTGCTTAACTGATTTTGTTAATAACATGACGTTACTAGTATAAATAGTTTTTTCTATTTAATGAAATTACCTGAGTATAATGTATTACACTGTTCAGTAATCTCTATATTTTTTTTGTTACTATCTCAAAAACCTATTAACTAAGATCATATCTATTCCATTTATCTGTCCCTAGATTAATCAGCAATGTTTTTCTGTATTTCATTTAATTTCTGTTTCGATTGAATTGGTCTAAGGATTGGTAGATCTTCCTTCTCGGTTCTTTTTTTATCTTTTTAATCTTTTTTGATAATACAATCATGGATGGTTGACCTGCAAAAGACACTCCTACGCTCAAGCCAGATATACAAATATGTTTTATAAAGGTCTATATTTTTATTAGGATAGATCAAGATGTCTGTACCTGGGTACCAATTGTACATTTATAGGGTTTGTGGCAGCCAAATGCATTGATTAACCATTAGCACAATATATCTTTTAGGCAATTAAATAAAATAATACTTGCTAATATACATATTATCCATTAATATCATATTCTCCTATAATATGACCTGTCAATCATTCATAAATAATTTATATTTGTATTTAATATGACCATTAAATATATTAATTGGTCATTAATGATATTAACCTTTCCTGATCGGGTGAGTTGTATGTTTTGGCTGTACATTCTCCTTAGCTCATTGGTATAGTACATTAAGCCCTAAGCCTCGAGTTTGTAGGTGCGAAGGGGTTTAAGTATATTTAACGAATTTAAAATGGTGAAAAAGATTGATTACTAAAGGTTTTGATGAGAAGACTTTTGGATTTGGATGAGGGTGAGGGTTCACGAAGAATGTTCTTCATCGCTCGGTTTAGAACTAAAGGTATGAGAGTGAGTTCATATAGAATCTCATCGCTCGGTTAGGACAAGGGGTTCTTGGATAAAGTTCCCCATATTTTTAGAACGAGAATAAATCTATATAAAACCTTATGCTCTGTTTAGTATTGAGTGTAGCCCAATACTGTGCACTTGGAATGCTGAAGGCCCAATGCTTCAGTTGGCCCACGAGACTCATTAAACTGATCGTTGGCTGCATGCGTGGCATAAGCGTGAAAATGAAAGAAGAGAAGAGAGAGAGCGAGGCGACAGAGAACGAGTGGCGATGGAGAGAGAAGGTGTCGGAGACTTCGTCGACGACGTTCCGGCACAGCGGTTGCCGGTGATGCAGAAGGCAAAAAGATAGATCGTGACAAGGTAAGTAAGAAAAACGAATTCTTTCTCTATTATGAACATGAAAGTAATTGAGTTTTCATTTACATCACACACACGGGGAAACAGGGAAGGAACTCTATATATAGAGTTCCATGGGAGAAAAGGAAAACACAAAAACCGTAAAAACAGATTAACTGTCATGAGACAGTTAAGAGAATAAAAAATGATTCTCAGTAGCCTCCCCTCAAGCTGGACAGTGTATGTTTACCAGTCCAAGCGTGGGAATAATCGTTCCAAATTTTACACGATGTGGAAATTTCGTGAAGATGTCAGCCAGCTGTTCGTCGGATCGGACGAGAAGAAGATGTAAGAGGCGCTCCTGGAGTTTTTCGCGGACCACGTGACAATCAAGCTCTATGTGCTTGGTTCGTTCGTGGAAGCTCTGATTGTGAGCTATGTGACGTGCTGATTTGTTGTCGTAATGCAAAACAGGTACCCCAGACTCTTCAATTTGAAAATCTTGTAAAAGATAATGGAGCCACTGTATTTCACATACAGTGGCTGCAAGAGCCCTGTACTCTGCTTCAGTGGAAGATCTGGAAACAGTCTTCTGCTTCTTAGATTTCCAGGAAATGAGTGATGATCCAAGGAAAACGCAAAACCCCGTAGTGGATCTCCTTGTGTTGGGACATGTGGCCCAGTTGGAGTCGCTAAAAGCCTTTAGTTGTTTAGGAGAATTAGCTGCAAAGAATAACCCTTCAGAAGGTGAGGACTTTATATATCTGAGAATATGTTGAATAGCCTGATAATGATAATAGGTGGGAGATTGCATAAATTGACTGAGTAGATTGACAGTAAAACATAAGTCAAGCCTAGTATTGGTAAGATAGAGTAACTTCCCTATCAATCTTCTATAGGATTCAGGATTGGCCAGGTAGTTGTCCTCTTTGTACAGTGTGCTGGTGTCCTTTAGAAAAGGAGTAGAAGAAGGCTTGCAACCCTGTTTCCTCAAGTATGTCCAAGGCATACTTTCTCTGACACAAATGAATTCCCTTCTTGGATCTTGCTACTTCAAGTCCAAGAAAATATTTAAGCTCTCCAAGGTCCTTAATACGAAACCTTTTGTGCAAAAGCTCTTTTATGTAGTTAATTTCTTCCATAGAATTTCCTGTTAACACAATGTCATCCACATATACAAGTAAAGCAGTAAAACCAGTGGCAGTTCTTTTGGTAAACAATGAGTGGTCAGACTTGGATTGACTATAATTAACAGATATAAGATAGGAAGATAATTTTTCAAACCATTGCCTACTGGCTTGTTTTAAGCCATATAGAGATTTGGTTAGCTTACATATCAGTCCTTCTTTGCGAGTGTTCATACCTGAAGGTAATTGCATATAGACCTCTTCATTCAAATCTCCATGTAGAAAAGCATTGTCTACATCAAGTTGATGTAGAAACCAATTGTTCGAAGCAGCAAGAGCAATAAGAAGCCTAACAGTAGTAAGTTTAGCTACAGGGGCAAATGTGTCAAGATAGTCTATTCCTTCCTGTTGAGTATATCCTTTTGCTACTAATCGGGCTTTGTACCTCTCAATACTACCATCAACTTTGTATTTAATTTTATACACCCATTTGCACCCTATGGGGATTTTTCCAGGAGGTAACTGGGTTAGGATCCAAGTATTATTATCTTCTAAAGCTTTAATTTCCTTATTCATAGCTTCCTCCCATTCAGTTTTAGTTTTAGCTTCATTATAAGATTGTGGCTCTTTGTTGTTAGTAATAATCATGATATATTTTGAGTATCTCTCTGATAGGTTGTTGCAATTCAACACATTTTTAATGGATAGGCAGTTTTAAGACTATTTTTAACAGATAAGGATTGATGAACCTGATGAACATAGTCTTTTAGGTAGCCTAGAGTCTTTCTGAGTCTGTTGGATCTTCTGCTTCCATGATTTTCTTGGTCATCAATATTGTTGTTGTTGTTGTCTCTGTCAGCAGAGGCCTGTTCCTGTTCTTCTTGATCAAAATCATCTAACTCATCATTTTTGTCTTCAACCAAAGGATAATGATCCTTTAAAAGATCATTGATAGATTCAGCTTTTTCTTCTTCATTGATAGTATCCTGTCAGTTTTCTTGTAGATTGTTGTAAGGGAATACATTCTCATGAAATATGACATTCGTGCTTATGAAAAGTTCTTTGGTGCTTAGATCTAAAACAGTATATCCTTTGACACCACTCTTGTATCCTAGAAAAACTCATTTCCTTGCTCTAGAATCAAGTTTGTTTCTGTTATTTTCTAGAGTGGAAGCAAAACATAAGCATCCAAAAACTTTAAGATCTAAATAAGTAGGTGATTCATTATAAAGCATGTCATAAGGAGTTTTGTTGTTGAGAATAGGCGAAGGTATTCTATTTATTAGAAAGACAGCATGCCCAACAGCGTATGACCAATAAGCTTTAGGTATATTTGATTGAAAAAGGAGACTGCGTGTCACATTAAGTATGTGTTGATGTTTTCTTTCAACAACAGAGTTTTGTTGAGGTGTCTCAACACAGCTGGTTTGATGATTAATTCCATGCATGTTATAGAAGTTTTCACATCTAAACTCAGGTCCATTGTCAGATCTGATGTTCTTAACCATTTTGTTAAACTGATTCTTGATTTTAATGATAAAATTCTGTAATAAATCTCTTGTTTGTCCTTTATTGTTCATTAGGAAAATCCACGTGTGCCTAGTATAGTCATCTACAATCGTGAGGAAGTATCTATGACCATGAACAGAAATAGCATTTAGGGGTCCCCATATGTCACAGTGTATGATTTCAAAACATTCAGTGGTAGTAGAAATACTCTTTGGGAAAGATAACTTGTGTTGTTTGGCAAAATGACAAGTGTCACAAACAGAATTAACATCTACTTTAACATAGGAAAATTTCTCACATATATGTTTCACAATTTTATGTCCTGGATGGCCTAGTCTAAGATTCCACAGGTTAACATTAACACTCTTACAAGAGAAAACAGTTTTTGAAGTGTAGCTTTAAGCTGGTTTAGGTAAGACTTGTAAGTAATAGAGCCCATTCCAAGATTTAGCATATCCAATCGTCTTCAAAGTATGATTTCCCCTGATCTGACAATGCTTAGAGGAAAAAGTTAGGCTACAATTCATATCCTTGATAAGGCTTTGCATAGATATCAAATTGAAACAGAAATCTAGTATATAAAGAACATTAAAAATGATAAAATCCTTGGTAAACTGCACAGTTCCAGCATGTTTTGCAATAAGCATAGTATTGTTTGGCAATTTTATAGAAATTGGTTTGATCTTGTAAAAGGTAATAAAATTGTTTTTATTATGAGTAACGTGGTCTGTAGCACCAGTATCGACAATCCAAGAAAAAATACCTTGTTCATTCTCAGTCTCATTTCTCTGAACCTGATTGATCTTGTGTGTGGGAGGTTCATCAATTTTGTCTATCATTTTGAGGAGTTTGTGCATCTGTTCAGGTGTAATAGAATTGAAACCATTACCATTGTTGACATGTTGAATTTTCTGAGTTTCTTCAGAGTCAGTATTGTTCTGGCAGGCATTGACAGTAAGGAGGATAGCCGTGTTTAGAATAACACTCATCTATAGTATGGTTCATTTTGTTACAATATGAACATTGTTTCCCGTAGTTGGGATTTCTTCCCCTTCCTCTGCCTTGACCACGAAACCCAATTCCCCTTCCTTGATGCTCAGCTCCTTTTCCTTGATTTTTCCAATTCTGGTCAGGCTTCCATTGACCATTTCTTCCAGCAATGTTTGCTAGAATTTTAACCTCTGTAGGAATTTGTTTTTCCTGTCTTTCTTGCTGGATAATGAGCGAAAAAACGCGGTTGACATTGGGACGAGGGTCCATTAAGAGTATTTGCGTCTTGACAGTGTTATAAGAATCGTTTAAACCTTTCAGAAAGCATATTACATGCTCGACCTCTCTGTACTATAAGGAAACTCTTGATAAATCGCAACTGCAGGGAGTGACACAAATGCAAGTGGGTATAGGTCTTAAAGATTCCAGTTCCTCCCATAGGATTTTTAAATCCGTAAAAAATTGACTCACCCCTCTTTCACCTTGTCTGATGGAGTGTATTTCTTGTAGTAAGTCAGAGATTTTGAAGTAATCTCCCTTAGAAAATCTTTCCTTGAGCTCATCCCATAGCTCTTTAGCGTCTTCAATGTAAATCACGCTTTCGGCAATGTGGGGTGACAAAGTCTTCGTTATTCAAGATAAAATCATAATGTTGCATCTCTCCCAGGCGTCGTAGACAGCACCACTTTCTTGGGGTCTTTTTATGGATCCATCAATGAACTTCACTTTATTCTTGGAAAGCAGAGCTCTCCTTAAGCTTCTGCTCCAAGAGGAGTAGTTATTCTCGTTTAGCACTTGAGTGATCAGAGTGAGGCCAGGATTTTCACCTGGGTGCAGATAGTAGGGGCTAGCTGGGTTGGACGCTTGATCAAATTGATCCATGGCAGAAGAAAGAAACCACCAAGAAGGCCCAAGAAGGAAACAAGAACAACGAACGAACAACGGAAGTAGAGTAGACACTTAGACCTGCTCTGATACCATATTGAGTGTAGCCCAATACTGTGCACTTGGAATGCTGAAGGCCCAATGCTTCAGTTGGCCCACGAGACTCATTAAACTGATTGTTGGCTGCATGTGTGGCATAAGCGTGAAAATGAAAGAAGAGAAGAGAGAGAGCGAGGCGACAGAGAACGAGAGGCGATGGAGAGAGAAGGTGTCGGAGACTTCGTCGACGACGTTCCGACACGGCGGTTAGCGGTAATGCAGAAGGCAAAAAGATAGATCGTGACAATGTAAGTAAGAAAAACGAATTCTTTCTCTATTATGAACATGAAAGTAACTGAGTTTTCATTTACATCACACACACAGAGAAACGGGAAAGGAACTCTATATATAGAGTTCCATGAAAGAAAAGGAAAAAAAAAACCGTAAAAACAGATTAACTATCATGAGACACCTAAGAGAATCAAAAATGATTCTCAATATTTAGGACCACAAGTCTCGGAGAACGTTTCCAAGGTATAGTACAATTTCATTATACCTGTGGAAATATAAATACTAAAACTATTTTTTGAATTAATTTACTTTATATTTGGGATTTGTCTTTTTTTGGAATAATCCAACTCTAATTTCCAAATTTTCAAATCGATCAACAGCAGCCTCAAACTTCACCTTCGACAAAGGGAAAGAGAAAGAGATAACGATAAGAGTGTCTCTCCTCCCTGACTTCTTCGCTCGATGAGCATTATAAACATGCGACCACCACATTGGAATCAACAACTTAACGCATTTCAACTATGTCGACAACCTTAATATTCTGTTTTTTAAAAATACACGTTACAACATATCACCATAAAAACACAATAAAAAATACAATATCACAATAATTATCAAATTTCTAAACTCTCTCGATCTGGAATTCGAATGAACACTAATTTTCGTGAATGAATCCCAATTTTTCTAATTGATTTCCAAATTTTTGTGTATGAACCTTAAACTCTCTCGTACGAATCAAATCCCTAATTTTTAAAAACAAATTTATTTAATTAACTTTTTCTAATTTCTTTAATTTAAAAAAAAAACAAAAATCTACGTTATACGTATTTTAGACTAAAACAGTAATATCAGTATAATTAGATTTATTTTGCAAAACTAAAAATTCAATTAAAAAAGAAAACTAAAATCTAATTTTAGTTTTGTTTAAGAAAAAGAAGTGAAGACCTGTAACAATAGCAGTGAGGGCAGTGGCATCGATTCCTTCAGTAACTTGTTCAGCAGTTGAAGCAGATGAAAACCCAGAACCCTTTCTTCTGCTCATTCTCTGTTTTTTTTCTTCTCTCTCAATGAAAACTCTCACCATACAAAATATAAGACTTATTTTATAAAAGTAATAAATTTCTTATAAATAATAGTGATTGAACATGTATTTATGTGATGATAACGACCCTTCAACAAATTTCTGAGCTAAATTATTACAAACTTGGTACTGAAATACTGTAATCTGAAAACAATTATTTGTTTGATTTGTTTTTGTAAAGAAAATATTGTGATATTTGGAAACAAAATCTCAATTTCTTTTTTAGAAAATCTCAAGTAATATATACTCTTAAATTTATTAGCTAACTTGGGTTTGAAAGTAAATTAAAAAAAAAAGTGTATTTGTTTGAAAAATAACACAAGAATTCTATCATTTAAACTTTTCAAATCGATTAAAAGATAAATTGATTTCATAATATATAATTTATAAATTGATTTCACATTATGTAATTAATAAGATGCAAAGTAAATATGTGAATAGAGATGAGAGAATGTAAAATGTGAAGCACAAACTTCAAGAGTGATTAAATGAGACATAAAGACATCAAACTAACACCAACAATTATACCTATATGGATCATTATTCTTTATAGTGTTAGGCTTGGGTAACTAAAAATATTAGTAAATGTCATTACATTACTTCATAGTATAATTATAGTGTAATACACGCAGTATAATTATTCTTGTAACGTCACAATTTCAATCATGAAGAAATTTAAGGTAATAAACATGTACAAGTCAAAATTATTTAAGACATATCTAGGTATAGGTATGATATATTTTTTATATAATTATTGATGAAGACTATATATATATATATATATTCATGATTAATTATTTACTGATATATATGTAGTTAAGTTTTTTCACAGCTTTGATCATATTAGTTTTTTCCTGCATTAGTTATGCAATCATGGACATATTAAAATACTTTTTTATAAAGTTCAACATATAATTACTACATTTATAATGCAGAGAATTTATAACATATAATTAAGATAGAAAATAATTAAAGTCAGAAATCTAAATATTATAAACTCCAATAATCTTAATAGAAAAACATATAACCATAATGTAACAAAAGTTCCTAAGGTAATAATAATTTCTAAAATTCTTTAACAAACGTTCTCTAAACTTAAATTTTGTTTAATTTAATTCTTTTTTACTAACATCATTTAAATAGTTAATGACATAAACTGAATATATCACTAGTGGGTTCTTTTGCTTGTTTTATAATTTTTTCTCAATTTTTTAAAAATAATTTATATGTCAAATTAATATCATATAGTAGCAATATCATATGCTAATCTCAATGACATATGTTAATGTTGGTGTCTTATATTCTATTCAATCCCAATTATTAGTTAATTTTATTCAATGTTGTTCATTTTCAAATTGAGATCAAATTTAATTTTTATATAAATGGTATATTAAAATTTTTATTAAAATGTACATATTTATAAATACTTTTAGAATTGTTTTAAAACTAATTCTCACTATATTGTTAGAATATAATTATTACATTTATTTTTTACTTTTGCTACATATAAAAGATAAGGTTAAAGTTGGTTTAAAAATAATGAAGAATTTTCTTTCTAATTTAAAACTAAACCTAACCTTATTTTTTTTTAACCAAATATAACCCTATTTTAAACCAACTATAACTGTATATTTTACAAGAAGCAAAAATCATACATAAATCTAATAATTATATTCTAATAATATAGTTATAATTGATTTAAAATAATTTTAGAAATGCTTGATAAAAATATGAATTTTAATAAAATTTATGTAAAACATTTATAAAAATTAAATTTAGTCTCAATTTAGAGAAGGACAAAATTGAACAAAATTATAAAAAAAAATTAGAACTAAGTTAAACATAATTAATGAAAATTGGAATAAAATGAAATACAAGACACTGACATATGACATTGACACTAACATGTGCCATTGGCCCTAACACGTGACACTACTACTGTCACGTGACATAATGCTAACTTGACACGTGGACCATTTTTTAATTTTTTTTTTTTATAAAAAACCACATACTAACATGAAATACATTGTTTATATGTTATTAAATATTTAAATTGCATTAACAAAAGGACTAAATTTAACAAAATATTTTAAAAAAATAAAAATTTATTGAAAACAAAAATTAAGTCCACATTGGAAAAAAAAAAAACTAACAAAAACATAAACGAAATTAGTATTTAAGCCTTTAACTTTTAAAATAAAAATTTACTATTTTTAATTTGTATTTTTTTAACATTAGTTTCGTTCTTTCTATTTTTTTCTAACTCATTATATGTTCCTTTGTATCATCATGATATCTTATCAAGGATGACATCTACCAATACATAAAAAAAAAATATTATTAAAAAAATAAAAACTAAAAACATGAAAAAAAGAAGAAGAAGTCAACCAACTCCAAAACATAAAAGGCTTGTAATTATTATAAAAAAATAAAAAACTATCGTAAATGATATAATGATACCATTTATCATTAATTTTATTTTTAATCCTAAAAATATCAATCTATTTACACAATAATTTTCCTTGAGTGTAATAACTTAGAAAACAGAGTATTACAGTTTATAGGTGTTTTAAAATAATGAAATCAAGTGTTTTAAAATTAAAATAATTCAATAAAATAAATAGAATTTCTTAAACTCGTTTGATTAGTTAAAACATTAATCGCTTCTCTAAAAATCTTCCTCTCAATTTTTCTCACTGCTCTCTAGATTATCTTACTTCTCGATTATCCGTTTCAGGATTAGGAAGTTCCTAGAAGATCACAGTTGCGTAATCTTCAATACCTATCGATCAAATTTTGTTTTAGAACAAGTAAATTTTGACTCTCTTTTTTCACTTTCGTTCTTAATTTGAAATTATTGCTTCTTTCCCTAGTTATTTTGTAATCTAAGCTCCTAAGGACTCATTCCGTTTCCAATTCGGTGTTTTGTAAGCGTTTCTAGAATTCGTTGTGTGGAAAGCAAAGAGTGTGTGTTCTTGGAGTTCTGTAGCTTCGATGTAAGGTAAGGGAAGCTAGATGTCTAATTCTAAATTAAAATTGTTTTGTAAGTTTGGTACTTATATGTTCGTTAAATTGATTGAGTATTAATTTCAAAATTTATGCTATGTTAGTTCAATTAAATGAGTATATTTTTGTATTAGATTATCTAATTCTAATGTGATGAAATTTGGGTGTCAATGTTGTCATGAATTGTATGATCTAGGGTTATTTTGATGTTAATAACAAGAGATTTGGAGTGATGAGTGATCAAATCTTTGAGTTTTAAGGCTAAAAAGGGAGGTTTTAATAGTATAGTTGGTGAGATAGGTATTGGTGCGAGAAAACTATTATTTCAAGTTTGTTGTAGGGTTATTTAAGACTGTTTAAAAATGTAAATTAGTTGAAATCTAATCTAGAACTAAAGGTTAGTCCATGGGTGGTGTTTGGATTTGAAGGTTCAGAGTAGTGAGATTTTAAAGTAGAAGTTATGTGTTAAAGGCGATAGTTTAAGGCCTGTAGTTGAGCTATTTAGGACTTATCTAGACCTTTGATTTGCTGAAATTGGTATAGGAAGTAGAAATGAGTTTGGGAAGTCTAGAGAGGTTAAGTTGGTTTGGAGTGGTCAATTTGAGTTAGAGGTATGTTTTAATATGTATCGCAGTGCCTAAGGGGTTGTAGGAACAATTCAAGTATGGGTAGAGGGTATCAAAAGTCAAAATAGAAGTGTTTTAGAATCTGGTGTTACATTAGGTGCCCTCTGAGTGCTCTATGAATGCCCTCTAAGCACCGTTTTTATGCAAAGCTTTGGGCTTGACTGCCCCCTGAGCGCCTTTTTTCTAAGAAGAATTCGCCTGAGCTCCCCTAAGTGCCCTTAAGGGCCACATTCTAGTGATTTTGGCGCTTGGGTGCCCCTTAGCCAGTTTTGGGGTTTTCTAGAGTTGGTACGTCCTGTGTTTTCTGATTTATTGTTTTAGGTTCTTCGATGTATGTGTAATTCTTTCATGTGGATTCTATTGTGATACACAAGGTGGTGTGTGTGTGTGTATATTGAATGGAAAGGGATGGAAATGAGTTTCAGGGAGGAACTTCTTGTTGGAGTCTTCAAGTATTGTTAGTATAAATGCAGGTAGCTCAGTCTCGGGGGTTATCCTGACACTCTAATGTTCATTCATTCTCAAGTAAAGAAGATTGACACATGTAGTAAGAGTAGCTAATGGTCTTAGTCTGGGTGCTTCCAGTATGGTCTAAGACGTGATACAGACTAACCTTACGAGTTGTGTAGGGTGAAACCATTGACAATGGCTTTGCAAAGCAATAGAGGCCACCACAAGTGCATAACCCGCCATAGCTCAACATTTATACTAAATCCGGATAGTCCAGCCTAGGTCCTTGTATGTTTAAGATGTTTGGTTTAAATTCATGTGATTTATGATTCATGTATGAAATGTTTAAGTGTAATATGAAATTGTTTTATATATCTAGCTTACCCTTTTGTTTTTATTTTTGTTGTTACATTTCCTTGTTCTTGTCTTGGCTATGACTATCTGGTGGGTATGAGTAGAGAGTAATGAGATGATTGTGGAGCAAACTCTAGATGCTTAGTTATTTTTTTAGACCAATTATATGTATAGTTTTCGTTTTAGTTGACTTATATGTAAAGTTTTAATTTATGATTATAATTGGTGACCGTCATGAAACTTTTTATTCCTTCTCATGTTGACGATTCTATTTTATTAATTATGTGATAATTCGTATATAATTTAATACTATATTTTTGATATGTTACATTAAGAAAACTTAAACTTTAGTCTTTTACGTGTCTTTAAATATTTTTCTTCATTTCTTACAAAAAAATCAAAGAACAATTTAAGAGAGAAAAAAAATTCTTACATAAAATCACTGAATCATTTATCAATCAAACTGGTCTAAATCCAATTTCATTAAAAATATTCAATAGCAAAAATAACTCTAATAATTTTTACATTTGCACTTCTAAAAAGATGAAGAAACCACCTATATATTTATTCAAAACTTTTGAAAGTTACATCATCAATATTCATTCATTCTGATGCAACGAACATGTGGAAATTCAAAAGGCTTTTATATGTATTTTTTTGCCGATGTAATGATTATATCAAATTAGGATTTTAAAGCAATAATAACTACTATTGAGACAAAAATTAAGAACCTAAAACATTTCAAAAACCTTAAACCACACCTCCTAATCAAATAAAACTTGTTAAACCAAATAAAATATTCACAATTAGAAGAACTTGTGTACAAATGTAACGAAAAGGGAAAAAAAGACAAAAAGAAGCAAGAATATAGAAGAAATTTGTCCTAAAACAAATTTTAATTGGATAAGAGTAGTAGCAATAAATTCTAATTAGATAAGAGCAGTAGTCCAAATCATCTATTAATATAAAATATTAAACAATAAAAATGATTTTATAAAGTTGAAGATAATAGAGGAAAATAATTTAAAAGGATAATAATACAAAATATTAATGAATGAATAGTATAAATTTTTATAACTTGTATATTTAAAAATATCTTATTATTTTTAAACGGAGAAAAAGAAAACATCTTTAGAGAAAGGGAGGGTTCTTCATAAGTTACGTGCTTTTATTTTAATCAATCAATTGAGTACAATTGGACGACTTTGTGTAACTATAAAATAGTTTTTTTCTATTTCCATGAAAGATTAAAGTTGTGACCATACAATTATGAACACTTCTTATTAATTTAAGCTACTTCGATCAATAATGTTGTGATAAGTATGAACTTCAAAATAAACTTTCACTTGTCCTCCAAAATCCTTATAATACTACTACAAAAACGAATTTAACGTCATTATTTTTTTATTTTTCACATAAATCCAAGTCCAAGTTCAAGATGCATTACATAAATATGTAATTTTTTCAGAGATTAATTTTAGTATTATTGACGGTTTTAATTCTCGGGAAATACATTTTCCATGGTTTGGAAAACCTTCGAGAAAAGTTACATCAGTAAGTAATTACCAATATTTTGTTTTAAACTGTTGCAATTTCTAGAAGTTTTATGAAAACCTTCAGTGTTAGTCAATTTCCACAAAACGCTGTAATTTCCAAAGGTTCTAGGAGAACTACGAGTATTAGCGGAGGTTTCTCATAAATCGCTGAAACTAGCCAGGGTTTGTTCAAACCACCGAAACTAAGTGGGGTTTTCTTAAACCACCAAAAATATTTGTAGGGATTTACTTAACCGGATTCAAAAATTGTCAAAAATGTATATATATCACTTTTTTGTTTATTGACAAAATAAACAATAAATTAATATGAACTAAAATTGAATATTAATATATAAAATAAACTACATTGTTCAACATATTAATAAGATTCATACAATTAATTGTTCGTGCATAAAAATTAAAAAGAAAGATGTTCAATAACAGTGTTGAATACTAAAAATTAAAATACTAAAAATATGATTGAGAAAGATATTCAATAACAATATCTAATTTTCTTCTTCTTCGTTATATTCATTGTTTGACGTGCTCCCTTGATCAAATACCTACAATATAACATAATAGTTAGTCAATAATATATTTAATAAAAAAAATATACAAATAAACTTAACACTTATTACCGATGATGGTTGAAATATGACAAACCGTGAAGGAGTGTACTCTGATAATTTTGCAACAAAAGTGTCACCATTTCCTTTATTTCATCGACTTGTGATGCCAATTAAGATACATGTAATAGAAAAAAATATTTAAAAAGTAAGAAAAATGATACCTAACAAGTTAATCTTAAAATGAACAAACCAAGTAAATATTTATAAAATGTCCATTAACCTGAATTGTAATTCAACATTAGAAGGAGAAGATGAAGATGATCTACTATGAGAATGCGTATGGACTCCAAAGACTTTAGATGAGCAAGGACCAAAACCTAGACCGCGAACGCATCTACAATGCTCTTGGATTCCTAAAACATGAGCCAATGAATATGAACTGGATATTTCTTTTGATTGAGAGGATGATGTTGTAGATTCATATACTACTTCACGACATTGCCATTTCTTAAAATTGTATTTTTGGCAGGGATATATTATCTTTCCCCAACACCACCACTATTGAATGCGAAGTCCAAGAAGGCATTCAATCCTCTCATATATTGACTTGTATTTCGAGGCATGTTTATCCATGATTTGTCCATTAAAACAAATTTTGTTTATGGGAAGAGGATTGGAAAGTTAGAATAAGTCACCATAATACACAAAGTTCACTATATTAGAAGAATTTACTAAACTCCTTATAAAACTAATTCCTATGCCAACTTAGTTATAAGTTTTAAGATTGAAATAGTCCCACTTGCTAATGTAACTAAACAATTGAACACTAAGTAGTCACCCAACTTAGTTATAAAATTGTTAACTAAAGGAATACAACAGTAAGTAATATATCTACATATAATTACAAATAAATCGTGAATGAATAAAACACTAAGTAACAAAGGTACTTAGTTATCAAATTGAACTGGTATCAAACCAGTTTTGAGAACCTCAACAAAACTTTAATTTAAATACTAAAGTTGTAATAGTAATAACTTATTCAGCTATATGGACAAAACCAAGGTCTTATAAGCTGACTTATTTCTAACTTCAATACTTCATACTTATGGCGCTTAAGAATTAATGTTTGAATTTCAAATACTAGAAAACAAAAGCTAGTGGCATCTCCTAATTGTTGGAACGGTGGAGAGCGAAGGTTTGAACTTAGACAGTAACCAAATGGTTCTGTGATGCCTTGTACGTCTGACCGAATGCTACGAACAAACACCAACAACATTGCAGTACTGATGCAAGAGAACGACCCAACGAGACACAAGCAACACCGATCGGTCAAGGAGGTGAGCAGAGGAAGAAAGAGCAAACTTTAAACACAATGAAAAATTCTTATTTTACTGATCTCAGAATCAACACTTACAAATTACAGAAGCTTATTATTTATAAAGGAAAGCTAAGCACAGTTAAACAGCAGCTGTCAAAGCTGACTAACAAACTAACTAACTAACGGTCTCGACTTAACTCAAACACTCCTCCCTAAGCCGAGCACCTAGAGGTAGCACCTATCCTCTTCTTAGAACAATCGACCAGTGTGATGGGTGTCATGCAGCACTTGCACTTGCAAGTCCTTTGAGAGGTGGGTGCCAATTTGTGCGAGTTGTGTAGCCTAGATCGAACGGTTCGAAAGAGCGACTAAGTGACATAACCGAACGTTTTGAGTGCAGTTGCCAGTTTGACGCTCTTGAAGGACGCCTCACTCGGTTGAATGAATGTCATGGTCTGTTGTGCTGAATGACATAACCAAACGGTGTTCGCCCTGTCTCGGTTCACCAATGACTCTCCATGCTTCTTTGGCAGCATTCCCTTAAACTTTTTTCTTCTTCCCAGATGGAATGTTAACTAGCTTCCAGATTCCATTCTTCTTAACAGGATCAACTTCTTCTTTCATTGCATCCTTCCAAATGAATTTCTTCAAGGTCTCGGTTCGACCGGTCGGTCCTGCGCATGCTACATTCAAGGCTTCAGCTTGACTGAACGGTTCTGCACCTACAAACATGGCTCGTGTATCAGAATTCATCTTCCCTTTTGTAACGCCATATTCTTCCAACATTGTGGCCTTTACAAGGCTAATCCGAAACATATTATCCTTTGAGATCTTGCTCCTCAAGATCAAATTTTTCTTTTTATCAAACACGTCAACTTATTGAAGCCTCCCATTGCTACCGTAAAACCCTTTTGAATTAATTGGCCAATATTCAGAAGATTGTAGCTTATTACAGGCACAAACAGCACACTAGTTAAAATGGCACGCGAGCCATTCTTCCTTCTGATAACCACATCACCAACTCCCTCTACCTTTGAAGTGTTATCATCAGTAAATCTTACCATAGTCCTCTCGATCTCAAAAAAATTTACCAACCAATTTCTTTGGCAGGTCATATGATTCGAACATCCTGAATCCAAATACCATAATTTGTCTTGAGAGTGTAAGTTTATTGTAGATGTCGTTGTCATAATATGATGGGTTCTGAATCAGACTCTACTTGAGCTGCGTAGGCCTCCTTTCCTTGACCCTTCTTCTACTCCTCCTTTTAAGCATATCACTCACTAGCATAATTCCCATACTTATGATAATTAAAAAACTCAATATTTCTCTTGTCCTTCTTGTGGAAATTCTTCTCAGATGCCTTCCTCCTTTGTTGAAGACTCATTCTGGTCACCTTTGTTCCTATCTTTTCTCCACTTCCCTTTACCATGTTTCCCTTTCCATTTATTAGTTGTCTTCTTCTCTTCATTTTTGATGTGTTGAACTTTCAATGCCTACTCCTCGCGTCTAGTGGGATTTCTTTCCCGCATCCTCATTTCATACGCCTTTAGAGAGCTCTGTAGTTTCTCTATCTTGAGTTTTTCAAGATCTCTAGACTCCTCTATTGCTACCACAATATGATCAAACGTCGGAGGCAGTGACCGCATGATTTTCTCGATCACCATGAGATCAGTAACAGTGTCACCAAAACCTTTCATCTGATTAGCAATTAAGAGTACTTTACTGAAAAACTTACTCACCTTATCACCATCCTCCATCAGTAGGTGTTCGTACTGTTTTCTTAACGCTTGAAGCTTTACCTTATTCACTTTTTCCCAATGGCAGCCCACCAGGATATTCCACGCTTCTCATGCTGAAGCTGCATTTTGTATCTTCTCAAAATGCATATCATCCACACGCTGATGGATGATTAGTAAGGCTCTATCATCTTTCCTCTTAAACTCCTCTTTCTCTGTGTCGCGCAAGTCAGACGCAGAAACCACTCCCTCCATCACGCTGTTGACATCTTGAACACGAAACAAGACTCGCATCTGTGTGTTCCACTTGCTTCAGTTCTTCTCTGTGAGAACAGGTAGACTAACACACATATCTCTGCTGGCCATTCTTTACACCCATGATCTTCCACCAAGAAACACAACCTTGATCTTCTTTATGCTTCAATCACCTTTCCGTCAAGCCTTCACCATGCCCTAGATGAATACGAAGCTCCCAAGTCACAAACCTGAAGCTCTGGATACCAATGTTGGAACAATGGAGAGCAAGGGTTTGGACTTTGACAGTAACCAAATGGTTCTGTTATGCCTTGTGCGTTTGACCGAATGCTACAAACAAACACTAACAACACTGTAGTACTAATTCAAGAGAACGACCTAGCGAGACATAAGTAGCATTGATTGGTCAAGGAGGTGAGGAGAGGAAGAAAGAGCAAACTTCAAACACAATGAAAAATTTGTATTTTACTGATCTCAGAATCAACACTTACAGATTACAAAAGCCTAGTATTTATAAAGGAAAACAATTGCCAAGCATAATTAAACAACAACTGTCAAAGCTGACTAACAAACTAACTAACTAACGGTCTCGGCTTAACTCTAACACTCCTCCCTAAGCCAAGCACCTAGACGTAGCATTTATCCTCTTCTTAGAACAATCGACCAGTGTGATGGGTGTCATGCAGCACTTGCACTTGCAAGTCCTTTGAGAGGTGGGTGCCACTTTCCGCGAGTTGTGCGACCAAGACCGAACGGTTCGAAAGAGAGACTAAGTGACATAACCGAATGTTTTGAGTGTGGTTGCTAGTTTGACGCTCTTGAAGGATGCCTCGCTCGGTTGAATTCATGTCGTGGTCTGTCCTGGCTGAATGACGTGACCGAGCGGTGTTCGCCTTGTCTCGGTTCACCAGTGACTCTCCATGCTTCTTTGGCAGCATTCCCTTCAACTCTTTTCTTCTTCCAGCCTTGAATGTCAACTAGCTTCCAGATTCCATTCTTCTCAACAAGATCAACTTCTTCTTTCATTACATCCCTCCACACGAATTTCTTCAAGGTCTCGGTTCGACTGAACGGTCCCGCGCTTGCAACATTCAAGGCTCTAGCTTGACCGAACGGTTCTGCACCTACAAACATGGCTACATGCACCAGACCTTCCTCACCATCAGTCCATGTAACAAAATTCATCTTCCCTTCTATAACGCCATATTCTTCACACATTGTAGCCTTCACAAGGATAATCCGAAAAGTATTATCCTTTGAGATCTAGGTCCTCAAGATCAAATTTTTGTTTTTATCAAACACTTCAACCTTATTGAAGCCTCCCATTACTACCGTAAAACCCTTTTGAATTAATTGGCCAATACTTAGAAGATTGTAGCTTATTGCAGGCACAAACAACACACCAGTTAGAATGACAGGCAAGCCATTCTTCCTTCTGATAACCACATCACCAACTCCCTCTACCTTTGAGGTGTTGTCATTAGTAAATATCATCATACACCTCTCGGTCTCAACAAAATTTACCAACTGATCTTTGTGGCAGGTCATATGATTCGAACATCCCGAATCCAAATACCACAATTTGTCTCGAGATTGTGAGCTTACTGTAGATGTAGTTGTCATCAATATGATGGGTTCTGAATCAGACTTTACTTGAGC
>NC_028351.1:34746524-34752075 GCF_000741045.1 Vigna radiata var. radiata
GGTCTCCTTTGCTCAAAATTCAATTATCTATAGGTATAGAGAGAGTTATCTGAGCTGAGACATGACTAGTTTGCTTTTTAGAGTTGTTTGAACTCAATTTAGAGAGGACAAAACTAAACAAAATTAACAAAAATTAGAACTGAGTTCAATAAAATTAAAGAAAATTGAAACGGAATAAAATATAAGATATTGGCATGTGATATTGACACTAGCATGTGTCACCGACCCTAACACGTGACATTACTACACACGATGCTAACTTGACACGTAAATTATTTTTCAAAAATTAAAAAAAAAAAACATGTACTAACACACAACTTACAGTATTCATATATTATTAACTAATTAAATTGTGTTAGAAAAAGAACTAAATTTAACAAAATAAAAAAAAATATGATTTTTTTGAAAAAAAAAACTAAAGACCATATTAAAAAAACTCAAAATCTAAATTAGTATTTAAGCTTTAACTTTAAAAAAAAATTACTACTTTTAATTTATATTATTTTAACACTAGTTTCGTTCTTCCTACTTTTTTTTCTAACTCGTTATATATTACTACTATGTATCATGATATCTTAGTAAGGATAACATCTACCAATAGTTTGTCATAAAAAAATATTATTAAAAAATAAAAACTAAAAACATGGGACCGAACAAAAAAGAAGTCAAACATCTCAAAAACATAAAAAAATTTATACCTATTATCAAAAAAATAAAAAATTATCCTAAATGACATAACATCATACCATTTATCATTAATTTTATTTTTAATCCTGAAAAATCAACCTATTTGAACAATAATTTTCCTTGAAAACACTTAAACTTTATTCACATATTTTTTAAGTATTTTTTTCAATCTCTTTAAGAAACCGAAGAACAGTTTAAAAAGGTTTAAACTCTTTAGTAATCCTTACTTTTGTTAGATTTTTCCAATTTGGACCCCTTCTTTTAAAGTTCCCCAATTAAGTCCTTATAACTGTTAATTTCAACCAATTAATCCTCTGCCGTTAAATTTTGTTAACAAAGTTAACTTTCTGCACAGGTGGTGGGCTAACGTGTTAAATGGTTTCAACGTGTCACTGTTGGAAGTGAAACGTGTCAGTCTCTTCCTCCCACGCCATTTTCCTCTTCCTTCTTCCTCCTTCCATTCTTCTCTCTTCCAACCACTCCCAACCTTCTCAAAGAAAAATCCAGATTTGCATAATTCACTGACTCATTCAACAAAGATCAAAGCAAGCCAATGACAAAATTAAATCTTCTCCAAGGACGTGACAGTTGCCACCACCAACTCCCACCTAATCAATTTCCTATTTCTTTCTTCCAACAACATTTTTCATTCAAGCCTTGATACTCCACCATTAGCGTTGCATCACCAACGAGATCCACCCACCATTTTCATTCAATGATATAAGAGAAAAACGTACAATAAAATGCTTGAAACAAAAGTGCATAAAACCTAAAATGAAAAGGGCAACGTCTTTTTTCTTGTAACAGCGTTTCAGAAAAACTAAACAAAGAGAAGCCAAAAATGGAGTGTGGCAGCTGGACTCTACCTAGCACTGTTCCAACCCCCCTTTGAAGAGTGGTAGTTGCCTTTCTTTTAAGGCCAAGTGTCTCCAAAATTAAAAGAAAAATAATAAAAAGCTTCCCTTTGGGATTGAACTCAAAAATCCAATGCAAACCAAAAATCAATTTCAAAAAACTAGATCCAGCAAAGAAGAAGGTCGCTACTGCGATCACGATTTGGTGTTTTCACAATGGAGGGGTTTCTGCGTTCTCTGATGCAGGTTCTTCACCATTGCGATTTGGAATTGGATTCTTGGCAGAGGAGAAAATGACCCTGGTGCTGTGATTTCTGGGTTTCCTTTTGCAGGCTTGATGCATAGGGAAAAAGAGGAAGATTACGGTTGAGAATGAAATTTGCGATTGAGGTTATAGGGTTCTTCGTAATGAGGTTTCGCAGTTTGGGTGTTAAGTGTGAACTGAGACGATTTGAAGGTTGATGGTTGTCTGACGAAGGTGTAGTGGTTCTGTGGTGAAGGAGAAGAAGATGGTGAAGACACGGAGGATATTTGAGGCCTGAGGAAGAAGATGACCTCGTAGCGGTGATTTGGGTTGTGCCTTCTCGAAGATGCTTCACGATGGTGTTGTTGTGCTGCACGAGGAACGACAGTTCTATGGTGGCCTGAAAGGCGTTGAAGGTGGCCAGGGGCCACCTTTCACTTCTAAATATGCCACGTTTAAGTAACTAGACACTTCATCCCACCACCTGTGCAGAAAATTAACTCCGTTAACGAAATTTAACTGCAAGGCCTCAATTGCTTCAAATTAACAGTTATAAGGACTCAATTGAGAAACTTAAAAAAAAAAGATCAAAATAAGAAAACTCAACAAAAATAGGAACAACTAAAGAGTTTAAACCATTAAAAAAAATAATAATCTAACATAACAATACTCAATCATTTATCAATCAAACTTGTCTAAATCCAATTTCATAAAAATATTCAATAGCAAGAATAACTCTAATAATTTTATCATTTGCACTTCTAAAAAGATGATGAAGCTACTTATATATTTACTCAAAACTTTTGAAAGTTAGACCATCAATATTCATTCTGATCCAACCAACATGTATTTTTTGCCGATGAAATTATTATATCAAAAAGCTTTAGAATTTTAGATATACTCCTCACTTAAAGCAATAAAAATGATAAAGAATAAAAATGATTTTATAAAGTTGAAGATAATTAGCATTTCATCAAACAAGTTGATGGAACTCTCAATTATGAACACTTACTTTACAAACCTACTTTTATATTTCTTGATAAATTACGTGCTTTTATTTTAATCAATCAATTGAGTACAATTGGATGATTGTACTCAATTGATGGAACTCTCAATTATGAACACTTACTTTACACTTTCACTATAAAATAGTATTTTCTATTTCCATCAACTATTAAAGTTGTAACCATACAATTATGAACACTTCTTATTAATTTAAGCTACTTCGATCAATAATGTTGTGATTGAACAATTAGGTCAATTTCAACTACAATTAATTATCAAAACACTTATATGGTTTGTCTCATTAAGATGATGAACTTCAAAATACACTTTCACTTGTTATCTTCATTGTGCCTCCAAAATCCTTATAATACTACTATAAAAACGAATTTAACGTCATTATTTTTTATTTTTAACATTAGTCCAAGTCCAAGTTCAAGATGCATTACAAAAATTTGTAATTTTTTTTAGAAGTTACTTTCAGTGTTATTGACAGTTTTAACTTTCAGAAAATACATTTTCCATAATTGAAAAAATCGTCAAGAAAAGTTACATCACTAAATAATTCCCAACAATTTTTTTTAAACCGTTGCAATTTCCAAAGGTTTTGTGAAAATTGCCAAAATTAGCAAGTTTTCACAACTTTATGAAAACCAAAATTAGAAAACTAGAAATAATTAGCATTTCGTTAAACAAGTTGATGGAACTCTCAAGATTTTCCATATCCAAAAAGAAAGAAGTCAAAACAGTGGATATAATAATAATAGTACATTTAACGCTTCTCAATCATTGCTTTCGATTCATATTTGTACACAAAAATTGTCTATGGTTCATTGTCATAATATTTATTTAGAAGTTGGCAGTTTCTAGTTAGATGTCTCCAACATTAAATGGTGTATGTTCATATTTTAATTGAAAATTTGTTAAATTTAATTTAACTAGAGTTTAATAACTCATTATAATAACCCAATTCATTAATATAAGATAATTCCACTAAATCACTAAACACTTACTTTACAAACCTACTTTTACATTTCTTGATAAATTACGTGCTTTTATTTTAATCAACCAATTGAGATACAATTGGATGACTTAGTCTAACTCTATAAAATATTCTTGATCAACGATTAAAGTTGTGACCAGATAATTATGAACACTTCTTGTTAATTTTAACTACTTCGATCAATAATGTTGTGATTGAACAATATCTCTCGTTAATTTCAACTACATGGTTTATCTCGTTAAGTATGAACTTCAAAATATACTTGTCATCTTATGCCTCCAAAAAGTTTATAACACTACAACAAAAACGAATTTTGATACGTTATTTTTTTATTTTTGAAATCAGTGTAAGCGTTAATGTCTTAATCATAAACGTTAAATTGATGTTAGAATAGAAAATCGACGTTGAAAGATGTCGATCCTAGATAAAATCGAAACATCCAAGGATACTCCCAATTGGATTTATGAAGTTCGTAAATGTACTCGAGCATTAGAATCTCAAATTTCATCAATTGTCACACGCGTGTAATATGACAGTAGAGGAACACTATAAATAGTTTACCTTCCTTCAAGTTAACTTCATACAGTCATTGCGCGTGACATCCAAAAATTTTGCAAAGAAAAATGCCAAAATGAAATTCAACAACCAATTTATAAACAAAGAGTAATGTACATTGAAAACCAAAAACCAAACTAATCGTAGATATTTAAGGGCGATGTCAACACTAGAGTAGATGTTAAGATATGTCAAATATTCTATTAAAGGATATTAGGCAATAAAATATTATGTTAGTTATATTTTAGATATCATTATTATTTGTGCAGATTTGTGCATATGTTTTTCTTTTAATAGATGAAGGATTATAGGATCCTTGTATGTATATATATGGTACTCTATTCCTTGAAATAAANCATCAGAATTATTCTTTAAACTTTAATATGGTATCAAGAGCCAAACACTGATATCCTCTACAATATAGGAATTAGTGTCTCTCTTTTTGAATATTTCTGATGGCTTCTTCCGAAAAAAATCATTCGGAGAAACATGATTTTGGAACTTCCGCTGCTACCCATATGCATGAATCGCTCACCCCTGAACGGCTTGATGGCACCAACTATGTTGAGTAGTCATTGAACGCACAAAACAAGATCAGGGGTAGAAAACGTTGGGGTTACATCTCTGGGACAAAGGCTGCTCCAGAGAACAAGAACTCTGATGAATATAAAGCATGGGAAGATGAAAACTGCCTAGTCAAGTCTTGGCTTCTGGACTCCATGACGAAAGAAATCAGATCCCTCTTTATTCGCTTCGCTACGGCAAAGGATATTTGGGACACTATGCAACAAACATACTCAGTCAATCAGGATGCATCCCGATCATATCAATTATATCGTGAGGTAATCTCTACTCAACAAAATGGAGGATATGTTATTACATATTTTGGTAAATTACAAAAATTATGGCTAGAGTATGATACTATCACGAATTGTACCATGGAATGTCCAAAAGATGTTGAGAAATATAACAACATGATTAATTCTCAACGAGTTTATGTTTTTTTGGTTGGCTTGGATACACATTTGGATGTTGTTCGTGGTTGTATCCTTGCTACCACTCCCCTTCCAAATGTTCAATCCGTTTATGCAACGGTTTGTGCCGAGGCAAACCGCCAAACGGCTATGCTTGATAGTGAGTCTACTATGGGGACTTCCTTTGTTGTTAAAAAGTTTCCTAAGAAAGGAATTCGCAAGTGTACCCACT
>NC_028351.1:34753386-34754893 GCF_000741045.1 Vigna radiata var. radiata
ATCTCTATGGATGTGACATTTAATGAGCATGAATTTTTTTATGTTGATTCTCCACTTCAGGGAGGCCATGCAAGTGAAGTGCATAATCATGATGTTAGTATGTTTGATATCTCCGATATAAAATTATATTGTGAAGATAAATTATCGTGTGAGGATCATTCTGCAGGAAGCGAGTCAATCCAACATATGGACACTTCTTTTCTAGATAATACAGTGTCTTCTGATCATAACCAATTGGCTCAATCTTCTCCACAGGTTCAACTTGACTCTTCAGAGGTACCTTCTGATCCTATCTCTGATAATACTAATTTAGATGGAATTGATTCTTGTCTGCCTGAAACCACCAGCATACCAAACACTGAGTCTACTACTGTTCAATATAATTTTCCACCTCGTTCTAACCGTGGTCAACCTCCAGCTAAATATGAACCAGACCTCCAAGCCAAAGTTAAATATCCCATTAGTAAATATGTGTCATCTCATAGGTTATCTCAATCATATGCATCATTTGTATCTCAATTATCTTCAGTTTCTATTCCTAGTAATGTACAGGAAGCTTTGGCAGATCCTAGATGGACCGAAGCAATGGTTGAGGAGATGGCGGCTTTAGAAAAAAATAACACTTGGGATCTTGTGTCCTTACCAAGAGGGAAGAAAACTGTGGGCTGCAAATGGGTCTTTACAATTAAGCATAAAGNTGATGGAACTATTGAAAGGTATAAAGCACGACTTGTGGCTAAAGGTTACACTCAATCTTATGGTGTAGATTATCAAGAGACGTTTGCACCGGTAGCCAAGCTCAATATTGTGAGAATACTTTTATCGCTAGCTGCAAACCAAGATTGACCTCTTCTACAATTTGATGTGAAAAATGCTTTCCTACATGGAGAAATTTCAGAAGAAATTTATATGGATTCTCCACCAGGCATGACAGATTCAAATGGGATGAAGGTTTGCAAATTAAAGAAATCCCCAAGAGCATGGTTTGGAAGGTTTACCAAGTCTATGAAGGCTTTTGGCTATAGAGCAAGTAACTCTGATCACACATTATNTTTTAAGAGAGGACAAGGAAAGATTACAGCTTTGATTATATATGTAGATGACATGATTGTTACCGGAAATGACCAAGATGAGATTTCTAGTTTACAACAATACCTTGCATCTGAATTTGAGATGAAACAACTTGGAAACCTCAAATATTTTTTGGGTATTAAGGTAGCTAGATCAAAACATGGTATTTTTCTATGCCAAAGAAAATATACTATTGATTTATTATCAGAAACTGGGCTGCTTGGTAGTAAACCAGCTGATACACCAATTGAACAAAATNATAAACTCTTTCAATGCTCAAATTCAGCAAGCATAGACAGAGGAAGATACCAAAGNNTGNTAGGAAANTTNATTTATTTGTGCCATACACGTCCAGATATCACCTATGCAGTGAATGTTGTTAGTCAATTTATGCATGACCCACGAAAGCTTCATATGGATGCTGTTGAAAGAATTT
>NC_028351.1:34755313-34759206 GCF_000741045.1 Vigna radiata var. radiata
TGGCACTAGGTGTATGTGAACTTTTGTGGATTAAAAATGTGCTATCAGATTTGGGATTTAAACCAAATGAAGCCATGAGTTTGTACTGTGACAATACTTCGGCTATTGCAATTGCTCATAATCCTGTTCAACATGATAGAACAAAGCATGTGGAGATTGATAGACATTTCATCAAAGAGAAGATTGAAGCTGTTATAATTTCCTTTCCTTTTGTAAGATCAGAGTTACAGTTGGCTGATGTTCTCACCAAAGGAGTGTCAAGAAGATTGTTTGATGAGTCTCTATTCAAGTTGGGAATGTGTGATATCCATGAACCAACTTGAGTGGGGGTGTTAAGATATGCCAAATATTCTATTAAAGGATATTAGGCAATAAAATATTATGTTAGTTATATTTTAGATATTATTATTATTTGTGCAGATTTGTGCATATGTTTTTCCTTTAATAGATGAAGGATTATAGGATCCTTGTATGTATATATATGGTACTCTATTCCTTGAAATAAAACATCAGAATTATTCTTTAAACTTTAATAGTAGAGGAGTAACCGACAGTGATGAAGAAAAGAGAACTCGTTGTTTAAAATAATGTCTATGTACGAAAACAATCGATCAAAATGAAAGAAAATAATACCAAAACATTCAATGAATGTGCATTTGTGTTAAATGAAGCAGATATTATCTTTGGTGGTTGTCGAATTTATTACCGAACTGTGCTCGAAATCTTGAGAACAACGAGCATACAAAAACAGTGAAAAAAATGCTTTAGCACGATTTTTTGACGTTAGACGCCTAGTAGGCCAACATCTAATGGGTACTCGTATGACCCTTCGACCGAGAGGGATTTACCACTCGATCCTTGTCTTCAACTTTCTGGTTGACGAGAGGGATTTGCCTCTCGGTTTTCTCTTCAACGAGAGGGATTTACCGCTCGGTCTTTGTCTTCAACTTTCCGGTTGACGAGAGGGATTTACCTCTTGGTTTTTTCTTCAACGAGAGGGATTTACCTCTCGGGCGAGAGGGATTTACCGCTCGGTCTTTGTTTTCAACTTTCTGGTTGACGAGAGGGATTTACCTCTTGGTTTTTCCTTCAACGAGAGGGATTTACCTCTCGGCCAAGAAGGATTTACCGCTCGGTCTTTGGCTTCAACTTTCTGGTTGACGAGAGGGATTTACCTCTCGATTTTTCCTTCAACGAGAGGGATTTACCTCTCGGGCGAGAGGGATTTACCGCTCGGTCTTTGGCTTCAACTTTCTGGTTGACGAGGGGGATTTACCTCTCGGTTTTTTCTTCGACGAGAGGGATTTACCTCTTGGCCGAGGGGAATTTACCGCTTGGTCTTCTTCAACGAGAGGGATTTACCTCTCGGCCTTTGTCTTCAACCTTTTGATTGACGAGAGAGATTTACCTCTCGGTTGATGATGATGTCGAGACTATGTTCTCCGATGAAGATTTTGCACGTTTGCCGACAATAGAAACGATGAAGTTGGCCTGGATACCCTACAAATTAACATTATCGTTGCCATCTTGAATGCTGAACGAGAAACCCTAGAGTCCTTTCTTAACCAAAAAAGAAGATCTTCTGGTTTAGAAGAGAATGCTTGTAACACAAAAGGTGTTTTTATTCGTCATGCATTTTATAAAGTCTTTGAGTTGACAGTAATTGAAGCCATGACTTATGGATTGCCAACATTTGCTATTCAAAAGTTTTTCACATGCCGCTTCATAAAGAATAAACCTTGAATAAATCTTGAATGATATTCTTGTATAATTGTCATAATTGGATTATCAGTAGAAGATGAAAGCGCTAAGAATTTATTCAGAGCTTAGTAGGACCAAAAAAGATTATTTTGGTTTTCGGTTTTGAATTTTTTTTTAAGATATATGCCTTGAGCCAAAGAATAAAGTTAAAGTTTTGTGATTTATGTTTTTATATATCAATATATTCCTTTTATAATGATATATGATGAAAAAAGTGATTATAATATTCTCCAAAATAATTTACGGGAAGATTTTGATTATTTTATTTTCAAATGACATATACATATTCAAAAATACTTAGCTTGTTGGTGAAACTTCACGTAGCAATGATGATCTATATGATGTAGCTTTCGTCTTGCTGTAAGTTCTTGGTGTTGATTCGAAGTAATAATGTCGAGACCGAAAGCTCGTTTTGGTTCCTTGGTGCTTTCATGAGAATGTCGCTATGTTGTTCTTCCATATTTCTTGTGGTCATCTTTGGGTGTCTTAAATTCTCTTGGCCCCACGGTGGGTGCCAAAATGTTTCGGTAGATATTTTTTGAGATTGAGATGTTAACATTTCCGACGTGTCTTCCTTGCCTTTAACCGCCTGGAGTGCTTGAATCACCTGCCTTCCTTCTTGACAGAGTGAGAGATTCCTGCATATTCACATTTAATATGACCATTAAATATATTAATTGGTCATTAATGATTTTTATCTTTTCTGATTAGTGTTTGTCTTACTATCGGTCGGTTTCCTATTTTAGTTTGAGATTTCTTAACCGGTCGGTCACAGAAGTATAATACTGGTTCAATTTTTAATGATTCCAACAAGTTTGACGACGACTTCTCAAGCCAAGCAACATCTAAAGTGATTTACATGTCGACTTTAGAGACTTCCGACATCATATGGTTCAATTCTGCAAAGCCCGCAAGCCCGAACTTAGCAGTAAAACAGCTCGAGCTCGACAATTCGACAATCTAAACTCGACAACTCATAAGCTCAATATTCACAATTACACAACCCGAGGTTGATAGGAGTTTCACATCATATTAAACATCGATGGACAATCAAAACCAACTTCGAACGAGTTTATGACATCAGCCCAACCAACGGCCAATGTCTAATTGGTTATTTTATTTACAAAGTCCAAACTCAGTAAGAGTTTGACATCATATTACATTAATAGACTATCAAAACCAACTTTGAATGTATTTATGATGTCAGTCCACCTAATACTTCAATTGGTCATTTTATTTATAATAATATCACCAGTTATTTTCTACATTAATTATTTTATAATCTGACGTTAAATGCTGTACGTTAAAAGCATGATTACACTAATATAAAAAAAAAAAACTTATAATAAAATTGAAAATTGATAATATGCTATGTCAAAAATTCTTCATATAACTCATCCATCAAATTACTATAAGTGATAATGTTGTCCCTATAAAAAATAATAAATAAATTAGTGTGATGTATTACTAATTTTACTTGTTCTATCATGAATGTCAAGATATTTTGCCTAAGAAGTATAAAAACCTCTAACTAAAACATTTAATGTATTGTCTTTTTTATGTGATTTTTTTTTTCAAATCCCTCTTATTTAACCTAATACTTAAAAGAATTTTTTTTGATTTATTGACTAGATTTATAACACTTATTTAATATTATTAAAAATAATTTAAATGTCTTGATAACAACATTGAAATACACTCATTAAATGTATATTGATGCAAAATAAATATGAAGATCAATGAAAACATATGATCAAATCTAAATCCTTACATCGCAACCTATATTAAAAAAAAAGTAAATTAAAAATTAATTTAGGTGTTGTGACCAAAAGTCAAGCCCCTTGCTTCAAACAACAACTTTCACGTGAATTTAATTATGTCAGAAATGACTACTCAACTAAATTCACAAGTCTCCTTCTATTTCTTTCACCTTATCATTGTAATCCGACTAACACGATTTTGATTTCGTCAAATTTATTTTATTGAAATTTTAATGAAATAAAATACATATATTAAAATAATTGAGTTTTAAGTATAATTCAATTTTATGAATAAGATTTATTTATTGTTTTGCATATATATATATATATATATATATATATATATATATATATATATATATATATATATAT
>NC_028351.1:34759811-34772405 GCF_000741045.1 Vigna radiata var. radiata
CCCATAATTTCTTAGCCAATTCAGGGTTCCTTGCTTGTGAGTTTTCTGTGGAAACATTACAATCTTGAAAATAATGGCCACTGATTTCCTTCACTCGTGGATGCAATGCTACATAGCATGTTGTTGCAGCTTCCTGCATTAATAACTCATGTCAATTACTTGTCTTTCTTTTTATGTACATCATATTTGGTTGTACATAACCTCGTAACAATAGGTCACCCTCTCGATTATAAACGTTGTCTTCTCACTATCTGGACGATACATAGGTATTTGGTTGTATCTCAAGTATGCGTCTAAGAAACTAAGCACCTCGTACCCCGACACCCCATTCACGAGTGCATCAATGTTTGACAGGGAATATGTATCCTTCGGACAAGCTTTGCTGAGATCCGTGAAATTCGTACACATTCTCCACTTATCATTGGATTTTTTTACCATAACCACATTAGCCAACCAAGTGGTATACTTCACTTCTCTTATAAAGCCAGCCTCAACCAACTTTCTGACTCTTCATCCACAACCTTTCTCTTCTCAGCCCCTAATCTTCTCTTTTTTTGTGAAACCGGCCGGGCATCCCGAAATATGGACAACTTATGCGAAATCACATCAGGGTGAATTCCGGGCATGTCTGTCGCCGTCCACACAAACAAATCTCTGTTTTTTACCAGCAAATGCCCAACCTGCTCCACTTGATCCTCCATTAAATCTCGACCCACCATCGTTACTTTGTCCTTACCCTCCAAGGGAAACGGTTGAACTTCCCCCATCGGTTCCACCCTATCCCCCATATTCTCCCTAGGATCTAGTTCGGCCAATCCTACCTCCGAAAGAGTGTCTTGCGTTCGATGTAAGAAAGGCTTTACTTTTAAACCGGCTGCGTAACACTCCCTAGCCACATTCTGATCGGCCCTGACCACCCACACCTTCCCATCATCTGAAGGATACTTCAATGTTAACTGAGGAGTTGGCACTATCACCCCAAACGCATTCAAACAGGGTCGGCCGAGCAACACATTATAAGAGGTTTCTGCTTCTACCAACAACAAACGTACCTTAAGTTCTTTAACCCTCCTATTTGTCCCCAAGCTCATCCTCAAATCCACATAACCTCTAGTGTCAACCCGCTCGCCTGAAAACCCCAATATTTGCTCGTGGGAAGGCATGATCGAGTCATCCAGTATATCCATTTGTTGAAAGGTTTTCCAGTACAAGATGTTTGCCGAACTCCCCTGATCTACCAAAACTTTGCGTACACTGTACCGGGCAATAATGGCCGTTTTTACCATGGGATCATCTTGATTGGGATCTGGTGCTTGAAAATCTTCATCTGAGAAGGTTATTGACGGCATGGACCTGCGTGTCACCTCTGCCCCATTGACATTGTGCAGATACCTCAAATGGTGCTTTCGAGCAGCAGAAGACGACCCTTGCCCCGCAAAACCTCCTGATATCGTGTTTATAACCCCCCTCAACGGTTTCTCATTGCTTTTGCCTCCCTCTTGCCGTTCGGCTTGAGGTGGGTTTCGCCGCTCGGGTTGTTGGCGGTTCCCTTGACCCGAATGGTTTCCCTTAGAGGAATAGCTTCCTCGCTGTACAAACTCCCTTAAATGCCCCGCTTGTACTAGACTCTCCAACTTATCCTTCAATGTAATGCAATCTTCCGTAGAATGCCCCAGGTTTTGATGGTACCAACAATACTTGCTCTCATCGGCTCCTCTAAGAGTCGACGATCGGGTTACGGATAACAGATCAGCCCTCAAGGCTTCTTCCATTACCCGTACTCTAGGTGCGTTCAACGGTGTATGATGGACATACTGCTGGGTCCTTGGGGTTTCTATATTTCGTCGTCCCCCTCCCTTGTGTTCTTCGAATGGTCTCTTCTCTCCCTTTTGTCTCGTCCAGCTCTAATCGGTGGTATTTCCTCATCCCCCTGTCTTCCCCGATAAGCCCTCCTTACTTCAATTCGGATAAACCCTGCTAATTTGTGTTGTAACTAATCCATCGACTGAGGCTCCTCTTCATAAAGATAGTCAACGAAAGGTCCCGGCCTTAACGCTGTAGTAAGCGCGCTGACTATCAACCGTTGGTCCACATTCCTGACTTGCTGTGCCGTTTGGTTAAACCGATCCATGAACCCTTTAAGCGACTCTTCTTTTCCTTGCCTCATCCTGACCAATGCAGTATACGTCAAACCCCGAGAACTATTCGACGCATATTGCTGGCTGAACAAGCGTCTTAACGTGGCAAAACTATCAATTGTTCGCGGCTGCAAAGAATGGAACCAGTCCAAAGCTTCTTCTTTCAAGGACAAAGAGAATACCATGCACCAGACTAACTCATCAGACGAGTATACAGCCATAGCATCGACAAACGACCTTAAATGCTTTACAGGGTCAGTCGACCCCCCATACTTCTCCTCCCATGGAAAAACCTTATTTTCGGGCATAGCTGCTCCCATAACATTAGCAGTGAACGGGTGTAGTCCTTCTGCCTGGTCGGGCTGATCAATGATCGCCTGCTCGTCTTTGAAAGGTGGATTCTGTGCCACAAATTCCTTATGACCCTCAGGATTATCTTGATCATTCTGATTTACCTCTACCCCTTGCCCATTTCCTCCCCCTTGTACTCCTCTCCCCATCCCTCTACCATTCTAACCCCCGCCCCTACATACTAAAACACCTACGTTCTAGATAAAAATAACGTAGAAATATTTTAGGTTGTTTTAGGTAAAATGTGATTTTTCACTTTTTGGAGCAATTTTACAAACACTTTACGGCTTAAATTATTATTACAATTTCACCAAAATACCCCTAAATGTCAAAATTCATTTGGGTCTCACAACACACCCAACTCAACATCCAAAATCACGTTTATGAATCTAAACAATGGATCAAACACTGCAAGAACAAACAAAAAGCACCTAGGAAGGGATGGCATACCAGAGAATGAGGGAAGAAGTGTCCAAGGCAACCCTTTTTTTCTCACTTGTGCAAAAAGATTTCTGGATGGAAAGAGAAGTGAGGAACACTAATATTAGGATCTCAACCATGATTTCCCACCCTTTATGTGTTTCCGGAAGATTCCAAACTGCCAAAATGAAGCAATAATGAAGGTGAAATTAGGGTTCGAAACGTGAGTTATAGTGGAGAAAATGCAAAACGTGAAGGCAGGACGAAGGAGAAGATGGAAAACGTTGGAGAACGAGTGAAGGCACAACAGGAAGAGTGAAGATGATAGCGTGATCAGAAAACGGGTGGGAAAACTATTTACAAGCTTACCGACAGTTTCATTAAACAATTGTCGACAATTTATTCCAAAAATAAATAAATAAATAACTTAGTTGCGATTATTCATAAAAACCGTTGGAATATTTGTAAATTAAAAAAATAATAATAAAACATACCTGCGGTTTCTTGTTGAAATCACCGGAAGTTTTCGGAGGTTTCCAAACCACTAGAAAAAATCCCTCCTATAATATATAATTTTTGTAGTGATGTCTTAGTTAGAATTGTCAAATTGACGTTAAAACAAAAAGTCGGCGTTGAAGGATGTCAACCCTAGGAAAAACTGACATAAATTGATAGCGGATAGAAGAGCAAACTGACGTCCAAGGGCAGTCCCAATTGATTTCTGAAGTTGGTTCATGCATTCGAGTATAGGGATCTCAAACTTCATCAATCGTCACATGTGCATAATAGGTTAGTAGAGAAGCACCATGAATAGTCTGTTAGAATTTTAAGTGTGAGTCTAAGTCCCATATTGGATAAAAATAAGAAAGTAGAGCACCATATAAGGTTGAAGATCCATTAACCCATTGCTTTAAGGTTTTAGGTATAGAGTAGTGTAAATCCCCTGTGTAGTTGGCTAAAATCTCATTGGTGTTGTATCTCTCCCTGTATCGAAAGTCTTCTAGCAAAAGGATCTAGGCAAGTGTGTCCCGCCACGGTACGAAAAGGGGTACTCGAAGGTAGAGTCGTCAAAATGGGTCACAACCTGCGGGCCAATCCGGCCCGTCATGGGTTCGGGCCGGGTTGGGTTTGAAAAATACAACCCACCTATATGCGGGTCAGATTTCAACCCGGCTCATTTAGACCCGGTCATGCGGGTTGAACCCGTGGTGAGCCGGGTTAGCCCACCAACCCACCTACCTAATTTTATTTTTTTAATTTATTATTTTATTTATGAAACCCTAAAAAATAAAATACACTCTTCACTCACTATGTATACCAAAAAAGTAACCTCTGCTCTCACAAATCACTTTTACGGTACTTGCTCTCATCTGACAGTGCTCTCATTCTCACTTTACTGAAATTCTTCAAAGAGCAAGTAAAACACTCTTCCTTTTTTCTTCTCTTTTCTCCACGTTTTTGTTTTCTCACTTCTCTTTCTTTTTTTTTTCAAAAATCCTATAATGACAAAAAATAGGGGTTTGAGAATTTGTTTTTTGTTCTGAGGGATTTGAAGACATGGAATGATTTTTTTCATGTTCCAACATGCTTGTATCAGATTTTGTTCATTTTATTTAAACAATTTGAGTATATATTATTTGAACAAGTTGTTTTTGATATCTTTGAATTTGAGAAATTATATTACAGATTAAACTATTATTTTTTTGTTGATGTTGTTGAATAAGGAACAAAAAATGATGAATATAAGAAACTTATTTGTATGTTTTTTGTGTTTGTTTTTGGATGACATTTGGATTATATTGTATTTTTTATTATTATTTTGAATTGTCTTTAACATAATTTTTTGGGAGTGAAATTTGTTTAAATTTAAATTACAGAAAGTTTGTATATTTTTTATTTAAAAAAAATGTAATTAAATGGGCTAGTGAGTCAACCCGTTTACCCACCAACCCGTGGTAGGTCGGGCCGGGTTCAAGTTTTTCTGGCTCGCTAATAAATGAGCCGGGTTAGGTTGACTCACTAAGTGACCAACCCGTGGTGGCCGGATCGGGTTACCCGTTTTGACAGCTCTACTCGAAGGCTTCTGCTGGAGGATGAGTGTACCAATGTGGAAGCAACTCACCCTCTAAAGGGAAAGATTGTTAGAATTCCAAGTGTGAGCCTCTTGAGTAAAAATGAGAAATTAGAGCACCATATAAGGTTAAAGATCCATTAACTTATTGTCTTAAGGTTTTTGGAAAAGAATGGTGTCAATACCTCATGTGCCTTCCAAAATAAATCAAATTGAAAGAAAGCATTTGTGTTAAATGAATCATAAATTATCTTTGGTAGTCGTCGAATTTGTTGTCAAAGTGTGTTAGAAATCTTGATAACAGAGAGCACAGTTCGATTTTTTCTTCCAATTATGGCATGTAAAAACTATAATATAGGATTTTAATAACTATGTTTTTTATTTAATTAAATCAGTGGAACTAATAAATTCAATAAATTTATNTCTTAAAATAAGTAATATTAAAAAAAAACTTAAACAAAAGAAAAATAGAAATAGTTTCAATAGGATGAAATCATACCCATTGGGTTTTCATTATTATTGAAAAAAAGAAAATGTGTGAATTAATTATTGAAAAGGTCTGAATCAAGCTATTATTCCACANAGGCTTTTGGGTATTCTACTTGATGAGGTTTAAGCTAAAATCCCATAATTTCTTAGCCAATTCAGGGTTCCTTGCTTGTGAGTTTTCTGTGGAAACATTACAATCTTGAAAATAATGGCCACTGATTTCCTTCACTTGTGGATGCAATGCTACATAGCATGTTGTTGCAGCTCCCTACATTAAGGTTGGAGAACAAACCCAAATTGGAACGTTAAAACAATCTCATCTTAAGCAAACAATCTTCTTGTGTAAAACTCAAAGATATTTGTTTAACTTACCTGCTGCACATTTTTAAAGACAAGTCTACCCACTGTATTAATTAAACCTGCATGAAAACAAAAAACAAAAACCCTTGAACTATCAATAAGTGCATGAAATATTTACATAAAATTATTCCCTCTTTCTCATAGGATTTCTATTAATTATACACTTCAGAAAATTATAATTACGTATGTTATGGGAAGGTTTAAACCTTTTTTTGGTTCCTAAGTTATAAGCGGATATTCAGTTTAGTCCCCGTTTTTAAAAATGTAAATCTTTGATCCCTAAGTTATAAAAAATGCATCAAATGAGTCCTTTTTTTACTTGAAATATTGTTTTTGGTTGTTTCTTAACAACTGCTACATCTTTAGATTGTTCTGATTTGTTTCTTAACAATAACAACACTTTAGATTGTTCTTTGTACTTTGACCATGAACATAAAAAAATGACTCATTTGATACATTTTTTATAACTTAGAATCAAAGGTTTACATTTTTAAAAGCGGAGACTAAACTGAACATCCTCTCATAACTTAGGGACCAAAAAGAGGTTTAAACCTTACGGGAAACAACTATAATATTTCAATAGAGTTGTCAAAATGAATTATAACCTGTGGGCAATTTGACTCACCACAGGTTTGACTCGGATTGAGTTTAAAAAAAAATTGTATTTTTTATGCGAGTCAATTTTCAATCCGACTCATTCAGTCGGGTTAAACTCATGGTTAGCCGGGTAGACTCACCAACCCACTTAATTTTATTTTATTAATTTATTATCTTATGAAATCCTAACAAATACATATGGCTCATTATACGTGGATTATGATGTACTTTTTTTATTATTTTGGATTGTCTTGAGTTTAACATCATTACGAGAGTAAAATTTATTTAAATTTAAATTACAAAAAGTTTGAAATTTTTTTTATTTAAAAGAAATTATAATTAAGTAAGCTAGTGAGTCAACCCGTTTAACACATCAACCTATGGTGGATCAAGCTGGATTCGAATTTTTCTGACTCGCTAATAAATGAGGGGTGTTACTCCCTCCACCACCACCCGTTCTCCCTCCACCTTCCCAACCCTCTACAAATTTTTTTTAATTACAAAAGTACATTTTTTTACTTTTAACTCTATTTATTTACTTTATTCTAAAGCCCTAAATTCTTACCCATTTTTACTCACTCATTTTCACTCACCCATTTTCACTCGCGCAACCACACCCCCACTCTCCCAAGTCTCACTTTCTCTCTTTCCATATTCCCACCCCTTCAACTCTCACAAGTTCCATTTCTTCTCATCTCCTGACTCCTATTTCTCTTCTACATATTTGTTTGGTTCTTCTCCATATTTTTGTCTCCATATCCTTTTGGTTTCATGGTGCAGTGGTGTGGCTTTTCGTGGTGCGATAGTGCGGGATGTTTGTGGTGGTCATTCGGCGATACAACGGTTCCAAACGATAATAAATATTTTATGACTACCAATAATGAATATTTTATGACTAACTTCATAAAAAAATAATTTTATTGACATTGATAAAAAATTCTAAATGATATCAATGAAAACATATATCATTAATGGTGGTAAAAAAATGATTGCAAAATAAATCTGGAAATTAACCACAATTCATTGTTAACATGAGAGAAATATTCATTGTTGTTAGCAAAACATATTAAAGGACTTGTATCTCAATTTCAAAACTATAACGGAATAAAAAAAATGAAAAATGTATACATGAATTAATTAAAAAAATTTCAAAAGTTCAAAATTCTTACTATTTAGTTATAATTTAAAATTTTCTAAATTTAAATGATCAAATTCTTCTCTTAAAGTTGTAAAATTTCAATATTTAATTTTTTTATTTAAATGATTATATAAAATGTTTCAACCTTTGTATAAAATTAACTATCCTCTACAATATTAAGAAGCATAAAAAACAGAAAGAGAGAAGAAAATGAAACATAGAAACATGGGTCTGCCATTAAAATGGTTGTGTTGTTTGGGTGATGAAATCGAAGAGAGAAAGAAATAACATAATTGTGAATAACAAATGTTTGTTAGTTAAGCATAAACCAGACCATTGTATCCATGGGATTAGAATGGGTAGAAGTTAAAAAATATTAACCCTACAAATAAAATTGTACTGAAGGGTAAAACAAAAATAAGAAGGTGAAGTGAGGGGTAAAACAAGAATGGGGAGGTGGAGGGAGCAATGGGTGGTAGTGGAGGAAGCAACACCCATAACTGAGTCAGATTGGGTTGGCTCACTAAGTGATTAATCCATAGTGAACCGGGCTAAGTGACCCATTTTGACAGCACTAATTTTAACCTTTTTAATAATCTAATTTTACCCTTCATATATAGATATTTTGGATATTCAAACCAAAAATCAAAAGTAATAATAATGACGAAAAAGACTAATAAATTAAAGTCAGACAAATTTGTGTGGGTTTCACCTCTTACTCTCTTTCTAAATCCCAAATTAGAAATGAGATCTATAAAAAAAAAAATAGTGCAATGTGTAGAGAAATTAATTACCAGACAGTATATTGGTGTGACGAAATATATTGGTGATAACAGCTCCTGGATGAAGAGAATTAGCTGTAATATCTACCCCTTCTTCCTGATCAAGAACATGCAATAACAAAAACAAGTTATTTCACTGTAACAAAACAAAGACAAGTAATTATAATATGGCAAAACCTATTGTATTTTAAAAGTTTTGTATAAGAATAACATAAAGTCACTATTAAACTTGTTTCTCATATTAAAAACATTAAATCTATTTTTTTTATCATTGTATTTGTTTTTAATTTCTTTAAAGATTACAAATCAATAAATTTATTCATATCTTTAAATCTGTATCTTCTTTTCTCTTAAACACACATAAGTGATTATTTATATTTGTAATTGTATTTATTTCAATAAAACCCCATATCCTTTTTTTTTTCCTTAAATTATGAGAAATGTCGTCAATACAAAGGAGGAAAATAATGACATATATTAGGCTAATTAATGGAGGTAACTGAAATGTACATTTTTCGTAATGTAATTTTTGTTATTGTTTAGTGTAATTCTACATATTTTTTATATTTTATATTTTTATTTTAATAACATTTTATATTATGAAATAATAAATATGAGTATGTGGAGATGTGAAAGCAAATACTTAAGATAAATTTATTTGAAAAAAATGGTTGTATACATACCTTGAATCGTCTTGCAAGTTCATTGGCATGTAAGACGTTAGCCAGCTTTGATTGTCCATATGTAAACCACATATGGTAACTGCGCATAAGGAAGCTAAGATACTGAATTCTATATATATAAATTCCTTAAATAATATATAAACTTTTTCTTATTCAAGTAAATGTATATACTTATCAAGGGACTAAACATATGATAGTGATCTAATAATACCAATAAATAATAAATTTTATGATAATAGATTTTATATGATTAATTAATGTTTTAAAAAATAAATAAATTTAATTTAATTTTATAAAATTGACTTTCCATAAATACTTTCAATACTTAAAAAATCTCTTTCCATAAATTATGAAAATAAATTGTCAATCATACTTTTTACTTTTACCTTGATGGATCATTAATTTGATCAAAACGGATTCCTCTCGGTAATAGATGAACTATAGAGGAGACATTAACGACTCTTCCTTGTTTCTTAGTTTCGTGAGCTGTTTTCTTCATAGTATCCAACAACAGATTTGTTAACAGGAAATGACCTGTGGAATTATGTTAAAGGTTAATTTTCATGAGAAAATAAGACAAAAAAAAAAATCTATATGGATTAAAATTGACTTAAGTATAAATGTATAAGTAAAAGATTATTATATCCTTTTTGTAGAAACTAATTATAATATTTCTTTCAGAATTAATTTCATCTTACAAAATATATCATGTCTCTTCTCCCCCTAGTTTAAAACATTGATAAACATCTTTATATATAGAATCGATTTCTTACCAATGTGATTTGTGGCAAATTGCAGTTCAATGTTGTCTTCAGACAGAGTGAAAGGGGCTGCGAAAATTCCTGCATTGTTTCTTACGATTGCAACAAATAAACAAAAATACATTATTACTCTATGAATTAATGCAAGTAAAACATTTACAAGGTAACTACACTTACATAAGAATGTTTAATGGAAGGCCAGATGAAATGAAGTTTGATGCAAACTTTCGAACAGATGCCATTGAACTAAGGTCTAATTCCATGTAATCAAGTTTAGCAGAAGGAATCTCCTTAAGTATTCCTTCTTTAACATCTTTTGCAGTAACCAAATTTCTGACTCCCATTATTACATGAACACCACGCATCGCAAGAACACGAGCAGTTTCAACGCCAATACCACTGGTTGCACCTGTTTGTTCTCATTGTCAACAACAACATCTCTTAGTATAAATCATTTTCTTTTGGGAAAATGATATTTTGACACCAATTTTTTTGACACTATTTTGACACTGCTCACGTATTAAAATGTAGTTGGACGATTTCAAATTAAAAAAAAAACTTTTGCTTTTTCTTCCAAATATGCTTTTGTCTCAGTTTTTTTTAATTTGAAATTGTCTAACCACGTTTTGACACGTGTGCAGTGTCAAAATAGTGTCAAAAATTGATGTCAAAATATCATTTTTCTTTTGTAATAGTGTCATAGTGAAAGATGAAATTGTGAAAAAGAAAAAAAGAGTGAGAACCTGTAACAATAGCAGTAAGGTTGTTGCCATCGATCCCCTGAGTGACTTCCTCAGCAGTAGAAGAAGATGAAAAACCAGAACCGTTTGTTCTTCCGAACAGCCACCACATCGTTGATTTATTGCAGTGAGAAATCGAAACAGTTATCCCAGCAAATAAATAGACATGGATTTTCTTCTATGTACTCATCTGTACCATTTATGATCACAATTACCGATGGACATCATCCTTCTGTCTGCAATAAAGCTTCAGTCATGATTCTATGAAAGCTTCTCTTTCACATTAATCTATTGTTACCTAAATTAGAACTTTGATTAACTGAGTGACTAACTTACTTAATTTTATTTTATTAATTATTATTTTATTAAATTCTAAAAAGATATCATTCTATTTATTATAGATGAATTATGTTTTATCTTTACTTTATTATTTTAAATTATGTTGAGTTGAGTATAACATTATTTTAAAAGTAAAATTTATCTAAATTTAAATTAAAAAAAAATGTAATTGTTTTATTTAAAACAAATTAATTGCGGATAGTTTGTAATTAAACGGGGATAGTTTTATTTAAAACAAATTAAAAGTTTGTAATTACAAAAGGTTTGTACTATAACAAAATATGGACTTATCATCCAACGAATTAAATGTGGGTAGTTAGGTGTTATGTCATCTTGGTATGACCTTCTTTTCCCTATGTTTTCGTGTATTTTTTTTTCTTTTTTACAATTTTATTCGTTCTAGCTTCTTTTTGTGTTTGTTTATGTTTTCTTTACATTTTTTACAACTATTAGTATCATTATTATGAATTTTTCGCTGTCTTTCATGTTCATTTTCATATTATATAGATATACAAACTTTTTAAGAAAAAAAAAATGTCTTAAAAGACATATAAAGAGGAAAAAGGTTTCACAAAAATGGCAAAACACCTTGTTATAAGACTCCTATAATATCGTGATAAAAGAATAATAAATATTCTTAAAATTTTAATAAAATTAAAAAATATATTAAAATTATATTTTTACACTTCTTTATTAAGTCTTATCGTTATCTAATGTACGTGATACTATCTTATCTTCATTATGGAAAAGTTATGGATCTAGCATGGCAGTCACGTTTAAAATACAGCAAATACTTTACATTTCCCTATATTTTCTTCCAATTTATTTAAAATTTTATGTTTAAAATTATTTTTAAGTTATTTCTTATTTTTCAGCTGCTTTTATTTGTTTATTTACATGTTTTATTTTTTAAACTTTTAATTTTTTTGAAAAAAAATAATAATTAAGATTGTATTAATACGCAGTAAAATATACTTAATTAATATTAAATTAGTGTGTGTGTGTGTCACACACTAGTATTTTATCATATACCATAAACATCATAAATATTTATTTTATATAATTAAGTATATATTAAATAAATATTGTTTGTCATACGTATTATGTTTTTATTTATGATAAGAAATGAGTATTAATATAAAATATTTCTGTTAAATATTGATAATTTTTATTAAAAGATATTAAAATTTAATTTAGAAACAAAGATGAGAATAGGTTAAGAAAAATCGTTTAAAATATATATTTGTCAAAGGAAAATACTTAAATTAAAGGATGGTTACTTAGCTCCTTTAATGGACTTTTATGCAGTGCTAATATGGGATGAGCAATCCAGAGATCAGGTTATCCTTATCTTTATATTTTTTAAAAATTCAAATTCAATAAATTTAAATTAATGTTTTATTTTAAGTTATTTACATGGTATAGATATTTTAATCGAATAACGATAGTTGATTACTAAGTTTTAAATTTTTATTTATTTAAACGGAGTATTTTAATTATCACCAAAACTATTTCAATCATATGGAAAACAATAAAAAATAATCCGTAAATACTTTAATTAATAAAAAAAATGTAGCTCACATTCAATGATAAATTGTAACGTTGATATTGATTAAAAAAATTCAACAAATATCAATTAAGAAATAGTTTTATCTTACATTAATCGATAAATAATTTTAACAATATAAACAACCTATAAAATAAAATAGAATTATAGTTGATAAA